>NW_006922218.1:21481-32132 GCF_000298275.1 Orycteropus afer afer | reverse complement strand
AACTCACCAGCCACTCCTCGGAAGGAAGGTTGGGCAATCCTACTTCCGTAGTGATACTGCCTCAGAAACCCAAGGAGGGGTCGCTATGAGTCGTGGCCGACTCGACGGCATATAACAACAACAACAACATGGTGATGGAAGCTATGCTACCAGTATTTCTAACAGCAGCAATGTTATCCATTTTGGGTAGGTTTAAGTGGATCTTCTAGGTGAAGACAAACTAGGAAGAAAGATTCAGTGATCTACTTCCAAAAATTAGTCAATAAAAACCTTATTACAACAGAACATAATCCCACTCACTTGCTTTGGACACATCATCAGGAGGGATGAAATCAGGAGGACCAATCACTAGGGAAGGTCATCAAGTTTGGTGGGCCAATGAGAACAAGAGAGATCCTCAGTTGAAATGAACTGGCTCAATAGCAGTAATGATGGATTCAAACGTGCTGGAGATTGCGAGGATGACACAGGAGTGAATGATGATTTGATCTGTTGTTCATAACGTAGCCATGAGTTGGAAGCAACTTGAAAGTAACTATTTACTATCTGTCTCTTGTTTTGGAAACTGGAGATACAGTGAGGAACAAGACAAACAGTCTTTGCTGACATTGAAAGCTTATGGTAGTTGTGCATGCAAAAGGGTGTCACAGAAGCTAAAAGAGGAACAACAGCCCTCTAGACAGATTTTATGGTCTAGTGGGGGACTATGTTCTTATTTAGTTGATGTTGAATTAGTTCTGACTCACAAAACAAAAACTAACTGCCATCAAGTTGAATTTGACTCACAGCGACCCCTCCTTGGTTTTCCCAGGGAGTATCTCTATGGAAGTAGATTCCCCAGTCTTCCTTCTGAGGAGTGGCTGGCTGGTGAGTTTGAGTTGCCAGCCTGCTGCTTAGCAGTGCCTTAGGCACTATGCCACCAGAGCTCCTCTAACTACTATTGACCCTATATAAAATAGAATGAAACACTGCCCAGTCCTGGATCATCCTCACAATTGTTGTTTTGTATGAGCCCATTGTTGCAGCCACTGTGTCAAGTGGGAAACTATATACAAATTAATAAGCAGAAGATTCAAAGTGTGGTGTTCATAACAGTCCCACCCAAGATTTTCTGAATCAGAAAAACACATTTCATTAGTTTTGTCAGGGATTTGTGAGCACATTCAAGTTTGAGAAGCACTGAATTGGAAGAAATAAAAGACTTCAATCAGAGATCATAAACACGCACAGATCTCCACTATCCTAAAATAAATATCTTTTTAAAATCTCATTTCTGTTAGACCAAATTTCTCAAATGGGTCACATCTTTTCTTCTATTGCTTCATATTACATTTCCCTTAAAATATACTCTTCTCTGTTTTTCATAAATATACTTGTTTTTCTTCATCTTTTATTTTCCCACACTTCTTTATAAACTTGAGATAATTTATCTTTCCCTAGTGGAAGAAGGATGAGTAGAAGGGAAGGATGTATTAGATGGGATTCAGTAAATTCTGAAAGGCTGCAGAAGGGTTGATATTTAAGGCAGAATTTGAAAGCTGGGTGGATACACAAGCAAACAGGTATTATAAAAGCACTACAGAAGAGTTCTGGTTACCTAGTACCACTTTGACAGGAATATACCACAAATGGGATGGCCTTAACAAACAGGAGTTTGTTCTCTTGCAATTTGGAGACTTTAAGTCCAAGTTCAAAGTGCCAGGTTCCAGGAGCTGGGTGAAAGCCCCTCAATCTTGGGGTCGAACTCTGCCTCCTGCTCCCAGCCCACTGAAGCTAGAGGCATTTCTTCACTCAGACAGCTGCTGGATTCTGAGGCTGACAAACCAAAGGTTGACAAGTAAAAAGGCACAGTCCTGATGTTACCAAACCATATGGCAGGCATTAATTTAAGTCTATTGTAAGTCCCAAGGTCGACATAGCATGGCAGGCTGCTGAACAATGACACAGTTACATGCAGGGTCCAAGCATGCTATTAACTAGAGACTATTCCCAAAACTTCTGCTTATATACAGGAATCAGGCCACATTCCATAAGGCATCTACTCAGCTACTCACTGTAGATTCCACCATGGAGTTGATTACCAGGTTCATCATGGGAAATACTATACCCAGCTGCCCAGCCACTCAACCAGGCCCAGCCAAGTTGACACACAAACAGAACTACCAGAAGAAGCAACAACAAAATGCATCAAATTATACATGGATTGTTGTTGTTCTTAGGTGCTGTCAAGTCATCTCCAACTCAAAGCAAACCTATGCACAGCAGAACGAAACACTACCCAGTCCTGTGCCAGCTCCATGTTTCTTGCTATACTTGAGCTCATCGCCACTGCCACCATGTCAATCAATATCGTTGAGGGCCTTCCTCTCTTTCATCAACCCTCCATCTTACCAAGCATGACATCCTTTTCTAGGGAATGGTCCCATCTGACAACATGACCAAAGTATGTGAGAAGAAGACTGGCCATTCTCGCCTCCAAGAGCATTCTGGCTGCACTTACTCTAGGACATATTTCTTTTATCAGTCCATGGTACTTCCAGCATTCTTCTCCAGTACCATAACTCAAAAGCACCAATTCTTCTTCGGTCTTCCTTATTCATTTTCCAGCTCTCACATGTATATGAGACGATTGAAAATACCATGGCTTGTGTCAGGCACACCTTAGTCCTCAAGGAGACATCTTTGTCTCCTCAGCACTTGAAAGAGGTCCTCTGCAGACAATTTGCCCAGTGTTATATGTTGTCTGATGTCCTGACTGCTGCTTCCATTGGCATTGATGTAGAAACAAGCAATGTGAAGTCTTTGACAATTTCAATCTTTTCTTCATTTACCCTGATGCTTCTTATAGGTCCAGTTGTGAGAATTTTTTTTTTTCTTTATACTGAGATGTAATCCATATTACAGACTGTATTCTTCAATCATCATCAGTAAGTGCTTCAAACCATACTCACTTTCAGCAAACAAAGTTGGGCTGTCAGTGCATTGCAGGTTGTCAATGATTCTTTTGCTAATCTTGTTACCACGTTCTTCTTATAGTCCAGCTTCTTGGATTATTTGCTCAACATACAGATTGAATAAGTATGGTGAAAAGATACAGCCCTGATGCACTCCCTGCTTGATTTTAAACCATGCAGTGTTCCCTTTTTCTGTTCAAATGACAGCCTCCTGGTCTATGTACAGGTTTCTCATGAGTATATTTAAGTGTTCTGGAATTCCCATTCTCGATGATCTACACAATTCAATGATTATGCATAGTCAATAAAACACAAGTAAACATCTTTCTGGTCTTTGCTTTGAACAAAGATCCATCTGACATGAGCAATCCCTTGTTCCACATCCTCTTCTGAATCCAGCTTGCACTCTGGAAGTTCTCTGCCAATATACTGCAACAACAACAATCCATGCATAATTTGATGATACAACTTTTTTTTTTTTTAATTATCTTCAGTAAGATTTTATTTGCATGTGATATTAATGATATGTTTGATAATTTCCACATTCTGTGGGATCACTTTTCTTTGGAATGGGTACAAATATGGATCTCTTCCAGTCAGTTGGCCAGTTAGCTGTCTTCCAAATCTCCTGACATGGCAGAGTGAGTATCTCCAGTGGGGTATCGATTTGTTGAAACATCTCAAGGATATTCCTTCAGTTCCTGGAACCCTGTTCTTTGCCAATTCTTTCAGTGCAGCTTTGACTTCTTCCTTCAAAACCATTGGTTTTGAACATATGACACCTCCTTAAATGAATGAAGATCGACCAGTTGTTTTGGTACAGTGACTCTGTGTATTCTGTCCATCTTCTTTTAATGCTTCCTGCATCATTCAATATTTTGCCCATAGAATCTTTCAATATTGCAACTCGAGGCTTAAATTTTTTCCTCAGTTCTTTCCACTTGAGAAATGCCGAGAGTGGTCTTTCCTTTTGGTTTTCCAACTACAAGTCTTGCACATTTCATTATAGTATTTGGCTTTGCTCAAGCTGCTCTTTGAAATATTCTGTTCAGCTCTTTTATCTTCCATTTGCTTTAGCTACTTTTGTTCAAGGGCAAGTTTCAGAGTCCCTTCTGACATCCATGTTGGTCTTTTCTTTCTTTTTTGTATTTTTAATGATCTTTTGCTTTCTTCATGAGTGATGCTCTTGATGCCATCCCACAGTCTGGTTTTCAGTCATTAGTATTCAATGCATCAAATCTATTCTTTAGATGGTTTCTAAATTCAGGAACGATATATTTAAGATCATATTTTGGCTCTCGTGGACTTATTTTAATTGTCTTCAACTTCAAGTTGAACTTGCATATGAGCAGTTGAAGGTCTGGTCCACAATCAGCTCCTGGCTTTGTTTTGGCTGAAGATACTGATTCCTGTGTACTCCGTCTGGTGTAGTCCATGTGTATAGCTGCTGTTTGTGTTGTTGAAAAAATGTATTTGCAATGAATAAGTCATTGATCTTGTAAAATTCTGTCATGCAATCTCCAGCATTATTTCTGTCACCAAGGCCAAATTTTCCAACTACCAGTGATTTTTTTTTTTTTTCCAACTTTTGCCTTCCAGTCAACAGTGATAATTAACACATCAGTCAGTTTCAGACTGCACAAGTTGATAAAAATCTTCAATTTCTTCATTTTTGGCTTTGGAGGTTGGTGAGTAAATTTGAACAGTATTAATGCGTCTTCCATGTAGGTGTATGGATATTACCCTATCACTGACAATATTGTTTTTCAGGATAGATATTAAAACATTCTTTGTGATAATGAATGCCATGACATTCCTCTTCAAATTGTCATTCACGGCATAGTAGATCATATGGTTGTCTGACTCAAAACTAAACTGGTCCATTTCAGCTCTCTGATGTCTAGAATAACAATCTTTATGCATTGCATTTCATTTTTGATAACTTCCAATTTTTTTAGATTCATACTTCATACATTCCATGTTCCTATTATTAATGGATGTTTGCAGGTGTTTCTTCTCAATTTGAGTCATGCTACGTCAACACATGGAAGTCCTGAATGATTTACTTTATCCATATTATTAAAGTTGGTTTTACTCTGATGAGGCAGCTCTTTCCCAGTCCTATTTTGAGTGCCTTTTGACCTAAGGGGTTCATCTTCCTGCATTGTGTTGGACAATGTTTCTAAGCTATTCGTAAATTTGCCCAGTAATGTATCAGACAGTGTTTCTCTCCTATTCACAAGGTTTTCCCTGGCCAATTTTTTGAGAAGTGGATGGCCTTTTCCTTCTTCCTAGTCTGTCTCAGTCTGTAAGGTGCATTGGAACCTGTGCACCATGTGCAACTCTGCTAGCATTTGAAACACCATTGGCACAGCCTCAAGCCTCACAGCAAAGTGCAAGCCCCACAGGATGACAAACTGACAGACAAATTTGTCTCCCTTAGCTGTTGGAAACCTCTCTGCTTTCCCTTTACCTAATTCCTACCTGGATCCTGCCACTTTGTGTTCCCTGGCCGCTCCCTCCCTTTCCTGGCTTTAGGGGGCTGGGGTCTTGCCTGCCTTCCACCGCTTACCTGGATCCTGCATGGGTAGAATAATGTAAAAGCATATGATTTTAGGAAAGTCATGGAGTTCGTGGCACTATCTGTAAATTTCATGGAGAATAGTGAAAAATCAGGAGATGAAGGAGTATAGGTAGAAACCAGATAATGACAAACCCTAAACGTGAGGCCCTAAGGAGCTCTGGTGACTAAACAGTGAAGCATTTGGCTACCAACTGAAAGAATGGTAGATCTAGCAATAGGCTTTGGTAAAGACTGCAACTTAATCAAATAACCAAATCCCATGAGCCTCAGCAACTACTGTGTCTTTTGAAATTGTTGCAAATATATCTATCATACAACTTTGGCCAATTCAACTTTTTATAGGTTTACAACTTATTGACAGAAATTTCCATAGTTGACTGTGCAATCCTAGCCTTAATTGGTGCAATATTTCAACCATTGCTAATACTGCCTTTCTACCTTCCGCTTTTCCCTGATAACAACTAATAAACTTTAAACACTCAGTATTTTTTCAGTATAAGTGAGGTCATACAATTTTTGTTCTTTTGTGATTGAATTTTTTCACTGAGCATAATGTATTCAAGTTCCATTCTTATTGGAGCATGAATCAAGACGTCTTTTCTACTAACTGAGTAGTATTCCATCTTATGTATATACCACATTTTGTTTGTCCATTCATCTGTTGATGAGTATTTAGGTTTTTGCATCTTTTGGTTATTGTGAACAGTGTGCTTCAGTGAACATTTATGTATAATTCTCTGGAGATTTAAGGTCGTGGTTTCAAGGGACATGCCAGTTAATTGACCTAATAACATGGTTACTGCTTCTGTTTTATCTCCTAGTTCATTGCGAGATACCTAGGGTCTTAAAAACTTTCAAGCATTCTTCCAAGCAAAACAATTTGTCTTTATCTGCCTGGAGGAACAGAGAAAGAAGGAGAGTCAGGATTACGAGGAGGAAACAGAATGTGTAGCTAATTTCCTCCAAGAACAATAATCATCTTGTCAAGAGACTAGAAGAAATGTATGATGCTCAGCCTCCATCACTGAATATTTTGATCAAGTATTCTAGAGGTATCCTGATCAAAAGGGGGAAAATTTAAAACAGAATCTCTAGACTTTCTGTAGCCATGTCTCACAGACTCTAGACTTTCTGTATTCATGAAGATTGTATGAACCCCTGAAGCTATTGCTCTGAGATAATTTTTAAACGCACCAGCCACTCTTTGGAAAGAAGGTTGGGCATCTACTTCTGTAATGATACTGCCTCAGAAACCCAAGGAAGGGTTGCTATGAGTCGGGTCCAACTCGATGGCACGTAACAACAACAACAAGGCAAAAACATCTCCTAAAGTTTTTAAAACAAAATAATTATATAGCTTAACTAGTAATGAATATCTGCATTGAGAACTATTATCTCTTAAGCACTACCTATATGGGATCAAACTGATAAGAGAAACTTGAAAGATTAGATAGAGACCTAAGGGGCCAGTGAATTTATTTTAATGAGGGAGGAGCAACTCAAAAAAGGATGGTGAGAATGGATGCATAATGCAGAGAATATAATCAACGGCACTGCATTGTGCATGTAAAAAAGTTTTCATTGGTGTATTTTGCTGTGTATATTCTCAACACCACCAACAAAATAAATAAAATTTCAAATAAGTAAATGTCGTGAATGTGAATTTAAAAAATAAAGTTATGTTAAAGAAAAAAGATTACAGCCTAGGAAACCCAATGAGGCTGTTCTACTCTGTCAGATAGGGTTGCCCTGAGTCAAATATCGACTTGATGACTTAGCAATAACCACCCACTTGTGCCGATGTTTCATCTTGTGTAGCCATAATTCATTTATTGAGCAATATCTAGTTATTTAATAAAATGTTTCGTTTTTTGTTCTTATATTTAAGGATTGTAATGCTACAACTTCATGCTAACAGAAAGAAAAGCTATTTCTTTCTTGTTGGGAAAAGATACTTTATTTAAAAAAAAAAAAAAAATAGATAAACGTCTGCCAAAAGCCTAGTGGAAACATATGAGAATGAACCTTCAAATCAGATGCATGAGATTAAGTGTGTCTTTTTATGTTTTTCGGTGTGTCTCATAAAATAATACGTTGAATACAGGAATCCATGTATAGAGCTCATGTAAGACTTAAAGCATACCATGGTCTTGCATGGTCTGTGACTAAATAAAAACATACAGACAACAGAAATGTATCAATCCTTTTATTATTTGGCTGTCTTTCAGATTTATGAATGTCTTCCTTTTTTTTTCTTACTACTCAAATATTATAAAAACTATTTGAGCATATTGGGTGAAATATATTTCCATAACAATTTGATCAACAACAGATAAGTTATTCAATTACATTTTTATCAATAGGAATATGATTTAAAAAACTGTTCTCAAAAAAATATGAAACAATTTACATTCTATTGATAAGGATTGTGATTTGTTGTTATTTGCTATTGAGTCGGCCCTGACTCATAGTGACCCCTCCTTGGGTTTCCGAGGCAGTATCACTACAGAAGTAGGATTGACCGACCTTCCTTCCAAGGAGTGGCTGGTGGGTTTGAACTGCCAGCCTTCTGGTTAGCAATCAAGTGTCTTAGGCACTATGCTACCAGAGATGATAAAGATTATGCAAATTAAATTATGGAGATGAGAAGAAGAATTTCTACAGAATAATATGTCCTTGCAAGCCCAATTTAGGGCAAAATAGTTTATAAAATTAACTTAAAATTGTTTATAAAAATATCTAATAAAAAGTTCTATATGTCACTTTCAATCTGCTCATACATCTGCAAAATCTGGACAATGAAAAAGGAAGATAGAAGAATTGATGCGTTTGAATCGTGGTGTTGGCAAAGAATATTGGACTGCCAGAAAAACAAACAAACCAGTCTTAGAAGAAATGCAATAATGTTCCTTAGGAGTGAGGTTACTGAGACTTCAGCTCATTTATTTTGGACACATCATCACAAAAAAACAATCTTTGGAAAAAGATATCATTGTTGGTAAACAGGAGGGTTATTAAAAATGAGGGAAACTTTAAATGAGATAGATTGACACAATATCCACAGCAATAGACTCAAACATAGTGATGATCATGAAGATAGCACAGGACTGGGCTACTTTTCATTCTATTGTACACAAGGTCTCCGGGAGTTGGAGCGAAGTCAAGAGCGATTAGCAGTAATAACTTACCCCTGGCGATATGGACCATATATGTTTCTTGTTGTTGTCATGAACAATTGGGTTGAGTATGTATTTTAGAAATTTATCATTCTTTCTCTTCTGCCCTGAGTTACCTCACCTGTAGCCATAAAACTAAAAGGGAAAAAGCAAAATAACCAAATCTTATGAAAAAGGAATCTTTCTATGTTAATTTGAAAAAATGAACCTCTTCTTCAGAAAATAAAACTCATCAGCTTACCTATGAAGCACATGATAGTAAAATATAAAGTATAGTAATGACACATGGTAAATAAGTTTGAACAAGTTTAGAGTTCTAATTCATTAAAAGAAAGAAATGTCAAAAAATTCATAAGTCTCTGATTAAGCCATTTTATATCTATATATAATTTATGTTTTAAAAGGTAGATTTTTCCACTCTTCAAATCTAATGAACATCCAGAATTTAGATGGTTCTATTTTGTCTACTTATATTTTTCAGAACTTATATAAGAAAACTTCATTCTGACATGAATAAATGTCTGATTTTACTATTGAATTTAATCTCCAACATATATTGTGCAGGTTTTTATGTAAGCTCATGAAATATGACATTATTTCCTTTGTCTAGAGTATCTTTTTCAGATAACAAACATTTTCATATTAATTATTGCTTTGGAAACTCAATTATTAAGTTTCATCATCTACAGTTATTTTTTAAGGAAAATCTGTTACTACAGATCATTCTAAATATCTGTTTAAAATATATCATGTTCAAAGTTAATTCCTCTGATATTCAGTCAATGAAAGTTTATTCATTATTACTAAAACCTTTGAAGTAAACATTTGATAGGTTTATTTGCCTTTTAGTAGAGTTCACTAATATTTAATTGAAACCAGACATTCCCCTTTTCTTCACACTTTCTAGGTTCATTACTATGTTAGGCTAGGTTCTCTAGAGAAGCTAAACCAGTAAAGCTTATATATAGATAGACTTCTCTTAGGAAAATGGCTCACACACTTATAGAAGCTGGCAAGTCCCAAGTTCTTGGATCAAACGTCAAGCTGGAGTTTTTTCCAACTCACACAGCTGCAGGAGCTGACGAGCTCAAGGTTGGCAGGCAATGTACTGGCTGTTGACTCCAAGGAATGGTGAATCCAAGATCTCCAAGACAAATGGTGGATGGGTTGTTCTCTCATGGACACTTGTACGCAGCACAACAGGATCCTGAGCCATAAAAGAGTGGCTCATTTTCCCAGGATATCTATAAATATATTGGAAGCAGGCCATACCGCTAGAGAAACTCCCTTTCAATGGAATGGCTGTGCAAAACATATACATCCGATCTCATCATGGAAATAACCCACATCACAACTGCTTACACTACTCAGAATTGTGGTCCAGCCAAGTTGACACACAACTCCAACTATCACAAGTACCAAATAGTAGAAATATTTTTTAGTTGTGTACTTTTTTATATTACTATTTTGCTCTTTAACAAAAACAAACAAACAAAAGCATAGAATTTGGAATCCCTTTCATCCAGAACACTCAAACGGGATATTTCATTTCAGGTTTCTCAAGTGTTATTATTCTTCTCTGATAGCATGAACCCAGGTAGCTTTTCATTTACATTTTTTATCAGGCAAAGTTGAGTTTTAATAGATAGACTTCTTCTTCTTATTATTATTATTTTTCACTCAGCTAGCATAGCTCAAAGAAATGAAGAAAAAATAAACTAAGAGCAGAAATCCTTTCCTTCCATTATCTTCCTTGACCACATATACAGGGAGCCTTAGAAAATATGATTTCTAATTTGCTGAAAAATGTTTTCAGCCTTCATTATGCCATGGAGCATTGGCAGCTCAAAGATTATTTTATATCATGAACAGTAACAATACATGTTGTAGCTTTGTTGGACCTTGCTTGCTGAAAATACTTTCTAATGAAGATCAAA
>NW_006922218.1:7871-18325 GCF_000298275.1 Orycteropus afer afer | reverse complement strand
TTCCATTTTCCTTTTTGACAACTCCAAATTTTCCTAGATTCATGCTTCGTACATTCCATGTTCTGATGATTAATGGATGTCTGTGGCTGTTTCTCTTCAATTTGAGTGGTGCCACATCAACAAATGGAGGTCTTGAAAGCTTTCTCTTTTCCATATGAGTAAGACTGGGTTCACTCAGATGTTGCAACTCTTTCCCAGTCCTATTTTGAGAGCCTTTTAGCCTAAATGGACTATTCCTAAAGGTGCATGGTAATGTACCAAACAGTGTTTCTTTGCTATTCATAAGGTTTTCCCTGGCCAATTCTTTGAGTAGTGGACAGCCTCTTCCTTCTTCCTAGTCTGTCTCAGTCTATAAGCTGGGCTGTTACCTGTGCACCAGGTTTTAAACACCAGAGTCTCAGCCTCAAAACTCACATCTACATGTCACCACAGTAGGACAAACTGAGAGACAAGTTTGTCTTGCTGTTGGAGACCTCTTGTATCACCTCCACCTGGGTCCCTGTGGCTGGCTGTACTTCTGTCTGGCTTCCTGGCTTTTAATCCCCTTTCTCCTGCTCTTCTGGCCTGCTGCTTTGGGTGTCCCTGTGTTGTCCCTGGGGCTGACTGCTCCTCTGTCCAGGTTCCTGGCTTTTATCCCTTTTCTCCTGCTCTTTCAGCCTGCTACTTTGGGCGTCCGTGAGTTATTTCTCCTCACCTGTAACCCTGGGGCTGACTGGTCTTCTGTCCAGGTTCCTGGCTTTTAAACTATGGTATTTTTAATTTCCTTGTATGAATATGGAAGCTAGACATGGACAATGAATAAGGAAGATCAAAGAAGTATTGGTGTCTTTGAATTGTGATGTTTGTTAGTGAAGAATATTAAATATACTATGGACTGCTAAAAGAATAAACAAATCTCTGTTTGCAGAAGTACAGGCAGAATGCATGTTAGAAGTGAGAATGGCGAGACTTTGTCTTATGTATTTGGTTATATAACACATATTATCAGGAAGAACCTTTCTAAGGAGAAGGACATCATGCCTGGTAAAGCAGAGGGTGAGTGAAAAAGACGAAGACCCTGGAGGAGATGGATTGACACAGTGGCTCCAGAAATGGGCTCAAGCATTGCTGTAATTGTGAAGATGCTAAAAGACTGGGCAGTATATTGTTCTATTGTACATAGGGTTCTTAAGAGTCAGAATCAACTCAACAACACCTAACAACAGCAAAGCTTTTTTTGGCAGTACACTCACTCAAAAGCCTAGCCAGTTTCATATTTATTTGACTCCAAGTTAATTGTCCCAAAATTTGACCTATAATATTTCTTAGACAAGCTTTCCTTTCTAACCTAAATATTTCATTCGAGTGTATCAGTCTTCTTAGGGAGTGCCATACCCTCAGTCTTACTTCCCTGAGACAGTTTTTTCGCCTAACAGGAATTTAAGGGGAAATGAAGGGTATCATTGTAATCCATTCACAGATTTTTAACGAAGATCATTAACAACCATATTCTGAATTTGATCTTTGCCCAGTGGCTAAAGTTTAATTTATCTATTACTTATTGCTCTTCTCATCTTGCAAGTGCTGATATTCCTCAACACTATCTTTCCCCTTTTTATATACCAACCAACTTTTTCTAAGCTTATCTCTTTCTTTAGTAGATTGTCAAATGTATCTAATAACAACAAAATCTCATACATATTACTCAAAACTCTTTATCAAGAGGGCACAAAGCTTGGGGAATCCTATTCACTTGGGGATGGATCTATTTTAGTACCAGGGTCCAAGGTAGGCAGGCACAGAGGGGTTAGGAACAACTAAAGTACACAAACTTGTCTGTCACTTTGTTGTCCTGTGGTGGCTTATGTGTTGCTGTTAGGCTGGAGGCTATGCCCCCAGTGTTGCAAAATACCAGCAGGTTATCCATGGTGGACAGGTTTCAGTGAAACTTCTGGTCTAAGACAGACTCAGAAGAAAGAAGAGACCATCCACTTCTCAAACAATTGGCCAATGAAAACCTTATGAATAGCAGTGAAACAGTGACTGATAGATTACTGACAAACTCCATGAACTGCTCTGAAACATTGTCCAATATTGTATTGGAAGATGAGCCCATCAGTGTGGGGGGAATAAAAAGAAAATTTACTTCCTTCAAGTCATATCCAACTCAGCAATCCCTACTTGCATTTCCAAGGTGGTGTCACTACAGAAGTAGATTGCCCAGTCTTCCTTTTGCAGAGTGATTGGTGGTATTGAACCATGAGCCTTCTGGTTAACAGTCAAATACCTTAGGCACTACACCACCAGAGTTCTCCATCAGGTCAGAAGGCACTCAAAATTTGACTGGGGAAGATCTGACTGCTCAGAGTAGAGATGATCTTCATGATATGAGTAGAATAAAGCTTTTGGGACCCCCATTGGCTAGTGTGGCTTGGCTTAAAATGGGCAGAAACAAGTGCAAACATCCATTAGTAATTGGAACATGGAATGTATGAAGTATGAACTGAGGAAAATTGGAAGTTGTCATTAATGAAATGGAACACATAAAGATCGATATCCTAGGCATTAGTGTGCTGAAATAGACTGGTTTTGGTCATTTTGAATCAGATAACCATATGATCTGCTATGCTGGGAATGACAAATTGAAAAGGAATGGTGTGGCATTCATGGTCACAAAGACTGCTTCAAGATTTGTCCTGAAGTACAACACTGTCAGTGATAGGATAATATCCATATGCCTACAAGGAAGACCACTTAATAATAGTACTATTCAAATTTATGCACCAACCACCAAAGCCAAAGATGAGGAAATTCAAGACTTCTACCAACTTCTGCATTCTGAAATTGACCAAACATGCAATCAAAGATGTGTTGATTATCACTTGTGACTGGAAAGCAAAAGTTGGAAACAAAGAAGAGTTTCTGGTAGTTGAAAAATATAGTCTTGGTAATAGAAATAACATTGGAGATCACATGATAAAACTTTGCAAGATCAGTAACTTACTCATTGCAAATATCTTTTTTCAAAAACATAAGTGACAACTATACATGTGGACTTCACCAGATGGAGTACATAGGAATCAGATTGACTATATCTGTGACAAGAGGTGATGGAGAAGTTCAATATCTTCAGTCAAAACAAGGCCAGGAGCTGCTTGCTGCTCAAATGCACATTCAAGTCGAAGTTGAAAACAATTAAAACAAGTACACAAGAGCCAAAATATGACCTTGAAAATATCCCTCCTGAATTTTGTGACCATTTAAAGAATAGATTTGATGCATCGAACACCAGTGACTGAAAACCAGAATTGTAGAACGACATCAAGAACATTATCCATGAAGAAAGCAAAAGGTCATTAAAAAGAAAAGACAGGAAGAAAAGACCAAAATGGATGTCAGAAGAGACTCTGAAACTTGCCATTGAATGAAGAGTAGACAAAGTAAATGGAAGAAATGACAAGATAAAAGTTCTGAACAAAAGATTTCAAAGAGCAGCTCGAGAAGACAAAGCCAATTCCTATAAAGAAATGTGTAAAGACCTGAAGTTAGAAAACCAAAAAGGAAAAACAGGCTTGGCATTTCTCATGCTGAAAGAACTGAGGAAGAAATTTAAGCCTCAAGTTGCAGTATTGAAAAATTCTGTGGGTGAAATATTGAATGATGCAAGAAACATCAGAAGAAGATGGAAGAAAGACACAGAGTCACTGTGCCAAAAAGAAGTGGTCAATGCTCATCCATTTCAGGACGTGGCATACGACCAAGAAGGAATATGATATTGAAGGAAGAAGCTGAAGCTGCACTGAAGGAATTGGTGAAGAACAACATTCCAGGAATTGACAGAATACCCATTGAGATGTTTCAACAAATGGATGTCGCACTGGAGCGACTCACTCATCTATGCCAAGATATTTGGAAGACAGCTACCTGGCCAACTGATTGGAAGAGATCCATATTTATATCCATTCCAAAGAAAGGTGATCCCACAAAATGTGCAAATTATCAAATAATATCATTAGTATCACATGTAAGTAAAATATTACTGAAGAAAATTCAAGAAAGATTGCAGCAGTATATTGACAGAGAGCTTTCAGAAAGGCAAGGTGGATTCAGAAGAGGATGTGGAATGAGGGATATCACTGTTGATGTCAGATGGATCTTAACTGAAAGCAAAGAATACCAGAAAGATGTTTACTTATGTTTTATTGACTATGCAAAAGCATTTGATTTTGTGGATCTTAACAAATTATGATAACATTGAGAAGAATGGGAATTTTGCAACACTTGATTATGCTCATGAGGAACTTTTACATAGATTGTTGTTGTTGTTGTTGTTATGTGCCGTCAAGTCAGCCCCGACTCATAGCGACCCCTCCTTGGGTTTCCAAGGCAGTATCACTATGGAAGTAGGATTGTCCAACCTTCCTTCCGAGGAGTGGCTGGTGGGTTTGAACCGCCAGTCATCTGGTTAGCAGGCAAGTGTCTTAGCCACTATGCTACCAGAGCTCCCTTTACATAGATTAGGAGGCTGTCATTCGAACAGAGCAAGGAGATACTACATGGTTTAAAATCAAGAAGGGAGTGTGTCAGAGTTGTGTCCTTTCACCATATGTATTCAACATGTATGCTGAGCAAATAATCCGAGAAGCTGGACTATATGAAGAAAAACATGGTATCATGATTGGAGAAAGACTCATTAACAACCTGCAATACAAAGATGACACAATTTTGCTTGCTGAAAGTGAGAATGATTTGAAGCACCTACTGATGAACATTAAAGACTACAGTCTGCAGTATAGATTACACCTAAATATAAAGAAAACAAAAATACTCACAACTGGACCAATAAGGAGTTTCACAATAAATGGAGAAAAGATTTAAGTTGTCATGGACTTCATATTACTTGGTTCTACAATCTCACCAATGGAAGCAGCAGTCAGGACATCAGCTGATGTATAGCACTGGGCTAATCAGCTTCAAGAAACCTCTTTCAAGTGCTGAAGAACAAAGATATCTCCTTGAAGACTAAGATGTGTCTAACCAAGCCATGGTATTTTCAATTGCCTCATACGCATGTGAGAGCTGGGCAATAAATGAGGAAGTCAGAAGTGTTGATGTTTTTGAGTTGTGGTGTTGGAGAAGAATGCTGAGTAAAATGGTCTGTTAAAAGGACTATCAAATCTCTCCTGCAAGAACAGCAGCCAGAATGTTCCTTGGAAATGAGAGTGACCAGGTTTCATTTCACTGATTTTGTCATGTTGTCAGAAGGGACCATTCCCTGGAGAAGGATATCACGCTCGGTAAAGTGGAGAGTCAAGGAATAAGTGGAAGTCCCTCAATGAAATGGATAGACACAGTGTCTTTAATGATGGGCTCAGGCAAAGCAAGGATCATGAGGCTGGCACAGGACCGGGAACAATTTCGTTCTGCTGTGCATAGGGTCCCGATGAGTTGGAGATGACTCTAACAGCAACAAATATTTTATCAAAACCCCCAACTCCTTAAGTGTATTATCTGTCTTATAAACCACCACAAGTGAGACTTTTAAAAAAGTATTTTGTCTCTTTATGCTTAGTTAAGTGGAGAGTCAGTGAACAAGTGGAAGACCCTCAATGACATGGTTTGACATACTGGCTACAATGATGGGCTCATATACAGCAAGCATTGTGGGGATGGTGCATGGTAGGGTAGTGTTTCATTCTGTTGTACCTAGTGTTGCTGTGAGTTTGGGCTGACTTGATGGCACTTAACAACAACAACAATATTGTCATTAAAAATCTATGATATACAGATGACACAATTTCATTTGCTGAAAATGAAGAGGACTTGAAGCACTTACTGATGAAGATCAGAGACTACAGACTTCAATGTGGATTGCATTTCAACATCAAGAAAACATCAGTCCTCACCAGTGGGCCAGTAAGTAATACCATGATGAATGGAGAACATATTGAATTTGTCAAGGATTTCATTTTATTTGTATTCAGTGCCCCTGGAAGCAGCAGTCAAGAAATCAGATGACATAGTGTACTGGGGAAATCTGCTGAAAAAGACCTATTTAAAGTATTAAAGAGCAAACATGTCACTTTGAAAACTAAGATACACCTGGTATTTTCAATAATCTCATATTCATGTGAAAGCTGGAAAATAAATAAATAAGAAAGAAGAGGAATTGATGCCTTTAGATTGTGGTGTTGGTGAAGAATATTGAAAATACCATGGACAAATCTGTCTTGGAAGTAGTGCTACTGGAATACTCGTTAGAAGTGAGAATGTCCAGATTTCATCTCACATACTTTGGTCATGTTGTCAGAAGGAAGAGGTTCCTTGGTAAATCAGACAAACAAACAGGGAAGACTCAGCAATATGGATTGACACTGGCTATAACAATGGGCTCAATCATAACAAATATCATGAGGATGCCACAGGACCAGACAGTGTTTTGTTCTGTTACACATAGGATCACTATAAGTCAGAAGTGACTTTTCAGCGCCAAAAAACAACCATAAGACTGATAATTACTGGAAAACATGAATAGCCATGAAACACTGTCTGATATAGTGCCCAAAGATGAGCTCTTCAGGTTGGAAGGCACTCAGAATGCTACTGGGAAAAGCTGCCTCCTCAAAGTAGACTTGACTTTAAATGACATGGATAGAGTAAAGCTTTCAAGACCTCCGTTTGCTGATGAGGCACTACTCAAATGGGAAGAAACAGTGGATAACATTCATTACTAATCAGAACATAGAATGCCTGACATATGAATCTAGGAAAATTGGAAGTTGTGAAAAATGAAATGGAAGGCATAAGGATTGATTTTGTCCATAGGATCCTTCAACATAGCAACTTGCTAGTTTAACTTTTTCTTCAATACTTTCAGCTAACAGCAACAACATTTTCATGACATGAAGCATGGATGGTTTAATGATAGAACTCTTCTTTTTCATGTGGGAGACTTGAGTCTGACTCCTAGACAATGCACCTCACTTGCAACCACCACCTGTCAGGGGAGGCTTGTGTGTTGCTGTGATGCTCAACAGGTTTGAGTGGAGCTTCCAGAGTAAGATGAGCTAGGAATAAACTCCCATGTCCCAAAACCCTATGGATTATAATGTTCTGATGCATGACCAATGACGCATTGGCACAGGACTAGCAGTTCCTTGGTGCATGGGATCCACCACAACTCATGCCTGACTGGGGCTAACAACAATATTATCATGGCAGAGGTAGATGAAAAGAATGTTAGCAAAAGTACACAAGAGCTAGTAAAACTTTTGCTAGGAACATACCCGAACTACTTCTTCCCATTATTTTATTGACCAAAAAAAAAAGTCAAATGGCCATGCCTGACAATGGAGTCATGAAATACATTCCTCTCACAGGAAGACCTGCAACTCACATGGCCAAGAGAAGGATGCATATACTTCTCTTACGAAGAAGGAGATACAAATTTTTCAAAACAAATTCAATCCACTACAAAAGCATACTGTTGGATGGGAAATGAGGGCCTGAGAACAAATAGACAACCAGCATTTGATATATACAGTCAAAATTTAAAATCTCTCCAATGCCAATGGCTTTGCAGACTGCTTCTGTAAAATTCCATGTGATTCTGGAATTGAAAAACATTTGGGAAATCAATTTTTCAGTGAATAGTTTAATGTGTAAGTACATTTGAGTGAGGTCTTGGTCAAGTGGCAGTTGGTTGAATGAACCAGAAAAGATCACAAAATAGTGTTTGGCTCAAGCCAATCCATTTTATTTTACTACTTCCACCTCTGGATTCATAAATATTCATGACATTTGGACTTGGACAGGAAATCAGTTCTGCAGAGCAGTGTTATAAAGTAAGTACTTCCTGCCATATTTATTCAAATACAAACAGAAAAAATATGTGATTGTATTTAGATTCATGCCACTTATTTTAATGGGAAAAAATGATCAAAGTGTAAGATGACACTACAGTTAAGTTTAAAAAATAAAGGAAAAATTACTTTTCTGTGGTGCCAATTTGAAGTGGCTCTCAACATCAAAATTCAGTTACACTTTTCCTTTGGGGTAGTAGAGTTGTGGCAGACTATATTTGATGAGGAGGTGCTCTTCTCTGGCCAGAAACAAGGGTTCACTCTTAGTTCTATTCTGTAGCTATTGTTCTTAGGTGCCATTGAGTCAACTCAAAGTGACACAAAACAAATCACTTCCCAGTTCCATGCCATCTGCATAGTCATTGCTATGTGTGTTAGTTAAGGTTATGTGTCAACTTGGCTAGGCTTGGTTTTTAATGTCTGGGCAGCTGGATGTAGTTGCCTCCCATGATGATACCAGTAGGCAACTCCATGGTGGAATCTACAGTGGGTAGCTGAGTAGCTGCCTTAGGGATGTGGTCTGTTTCCAGTATATAAGAAGTTTTGAAAAAGGTCTCTGAGCTTTTTGACACATCTGGATCC
Source organism: Orycteropus afer afer (assembly GCF_000298275.1). Lineage (NCBI taxonomy): Eukaryota > Metazoa > Chordata > Mammalia > Tubulidentata > Orycteropodidae > Orycteropus > Orycteropus afer. The sequence continues at coordinate 9,902 of NW_006922218.1, read as the reverse complement.
TACATTTGGCCATGTCATCAACTCAGTGGCCTGTCACACTAATTGCTGAATTTGAGATTGTTTCTGGACTTGAACTAGTGGTTTGCCATGTAGCTTGATAATTTTGGGACTGTGCCATTTTATTTGTCAACCTTTGGATTTTCAGCCTCAGCAGCCAGTAGCTGTCAGAGTTAAGAGAAGCTGCCAGCTTCAGTGGTCACGAGCAAGAGGCAGAACTGAAGCCCAAGGTGAAGGCACTTTCACCCAGCCCCTAGATTTGGCACTTTGAACTTGATGTCTAGCCTCCTAAACCATAAGAGAATAAACTCCTGTTTGTTAAAGCCATACACTTGTGGTATTTTGTGTTAGAGCAGCACTAGAGAAACAATATACTAAGTTTTAGTGTATTGTTGTAGTCATTCTTTCAATCCATTTCATTGAGTCTTTTTCTTTTTCACTGACCCTCTACTTTACTAAGCATAGTATCTTTCTCCAGAGACTGTTCCCTTCTGACATCAGAAAGTAGGTGAGATGAAGTTTGGCCATTCTCCCTTTCAAGGAGGATTCCAGCTGCACTTCTTCCAGGACAGATTGATTTGTTCTTCTGGCAGTCCACGGTATTTTCATTATTCTTCCCCAACACCACAATTCAAAGACATCAACTCGTCCTGTCTTCCTTATTCATTGTCTAACTTTCACATGCATATGAGGTGATTGAGAATATCATGGCTAGGGTTAAGTGCACCTTATTCTTCAAAATGATATTTTTGCTTCTTAACATTAAAGATATCTTTTGCAGCAGATTTGCCCAATGCAATACAACATCTAATTTCTTAATTGCTACTTCCAGAGATGCTGATTGTGGATCCAACTATCGTGAAATCTCCAACAACTTCAATCTTGTCCCATTTATTGCTTATTAGTCCATTTGTGATGATTTGTGTTTTCTTAAGTTGAGGTGTATCCATACTGAAGTCTTTAATCATCATCAATAAATGCTTCAATTCATTTTCACTTTCAGCAATCAAGGTACTGTCATCTGTTTATCACAGGTTGTTAACAAGTCTTTCTCTGATCCTCATTCCACATTCATCTTTATATAGTCCAGCTTCTCAGGTTATTTGCTCAGCATACAGAGTGAGTAAGTATGGTGAAAGGCTACAACCCTGATGCACATCTTGTCTGATTTTAAACCATGCAGTATCCCCTTGTTCTGTTAGAACGACAGCCTCTTGGTCTATGTACAGGTTCCACATGAGCACAATTAAATATTCTAGAATTCCCATTCTTTTCAAATGCTATCCATAATTTGTTATGATCCACACAGTCAAATGACTTTGCATAGTCAATAAAACACAGATAAACATCTTTCTCCCACTCTTTGTTTTCAGCCAAGTTCCATCTGGCATTAACACATTCTCTTCTGAATCCACCTGGAATTTCTGGAACTCCCTTGTCAATATACTGCATTTTACTTGTGTGAGACATTAATGACATCGTTCAATAATTTCCATATTCTGTTGAATCACCTTTCTTTGGAATGGGCACAAATATGGATCTCTTCCAGTCACTTGGCCAGGTATCTGTCTTCCAAATTTCTTGTCATGAAAGAGAAAGCGCTTCCAGAGCTGCATCCATTTGTTGAAACATCAATGGGTATTCTGTCAATTCCTGGAGACCTGTTTTTCGACAATTCCCTCAGTGAAACTTGGACTTCTTCCTTCAATATCATTAGTTCTACATCATATTCTATCTCCTGAAATAGTTCAATATCAACTAAATCTTTTTGATAGAGTGACTCTGTATTTCTTCTATCATGCTTCCTGATTATTCAATATTTTGCCCATGTTGTTGTTATTTTGTTGTTATTGTTGTTATGTGCCGTCGAGTGGGCCCCGATTCATATGTTATTAGGTGCTGTAAAGTCAGCTTTGACTCAGAATGACCCTATATACAACTGAACAAGAACAGCATTGATTTCAGGACAGATCTCAAAACATGTTCTGTGACAATGAATGCCAAGCTTTTCACTTTCAATTTCTCATTCCTGGT
>NW_006922218.1:5774-6676 GCF_000298275.1 Orycteropus afer afer | reverse complement strand
ACTTCATCTAGCCAGGTCCACATCTATAGGTGCCATTTATGTTGTTGTTGGGGGTGGGGAGAAGGTATTTGAAATGAATAAGTCTTCAGTCTTGCAAATTCTATCATGTGATCTCCAGTATCATTTCTATCATCAAGGCCATATTTTCCTACTATCAATGCTTCTTTGTTTCTGACTTTTTCATTCTTATCACTAGTAATAATCAATATATCTTGATTGAATATTTGGTCAATTTCAGATTGCATAAGTTAGTAAAAATATTCAATTTTTCATCTTTGGCTTTAGAGGTTGCTGCATATGTTTAATTCATAGTAGCATTAACTTGTTTCCTTATTGGCATATGGGTATTATCCTACCACTGACATCATTGTACTTCAGGATAGATATTGAAATATTCTTTTTTATGATGAATGTGACACCATTCCCTTCAGTTTGTTATTCCTGTGTCTGGGTTACCTGGGGCACTGACAAGACTATATTACAAATGGAATGACTTGAACAAACAGGAATTTATTATCTTACAATTTGGGGGGCTAGAAGTCCAAATTCAAAGTGCCAATCTCTAGGGGTTGAGTGAAAGCCCCACAACCTTGGGCTTCAGCCCTTCCTCTTGCTCCCAGCCCAGTGAAGCTAGAGGCATCTCTTCACTCAGACAACCACTGGCTGCTGAGGTTGACAAACCCAGAGTTGATGAGTGAAAAGGCACAGTCCCAGTATTACCAAACCACATGGCAGGCCATTGATTCAAGCCTATTAAAAGGCCCAAGATTGGCAGAGCATGTCAGGCTGCTGAAAGAAGACTCAGTTACATGGAGTGTTCAAGCGTGCCAAAAAGCTAGATACCTTCCTCAAAGTTGCTTCTTATATAATGGAAGAAGCCCACATCCCTAAAGCAGCTACTC
>NW_006922218.1:0-1178 GCF_000298275.1 Orycteropus afer afer | reverse complement strand
CCCTTCCCTCATCTTATGCAACTCTTTGAAAAGTCACACAAAAATTGAACCCAGTTCTGAGATATCAAAGATTCACCAAGTTAAAGGAGATACTGAGCTCTCAGGGAATAACATCCTAGTGAAACAAAAATAAAAACCTAAAAAGTCTAAGGAAAAAGTAACCTTTACTAATTGCCTTATTAATGCTCATTTTATTCTTTTTAGCTTATCCCATCCCCTTTCATTAAATGTCTGCATGAAAAATTGCTTCTACTAATATAGAAGCTATATATGTTCCTGTATGTGCATTATAAGGCAATTGGGAACACATATAACACTACAACTAATTAAGCATGTGAAAACAATTGCTTTAACACATTGATTTTCATCTTTATAAATTGAGTTAATATAAATTAATATTATCCAAATTGCTCTCACTGTTTAGTATAAACGCAAGGACATTACAGTAAACTAGTTTGCTTAATATTGCAAATAAAAGAATATCTGATGCTTATGAACTCAGCCTGTTTTGTAATATCTGTTAAAATCAAACACCATATAGCTGAACCTTATCAAATATAAGGTAAAATTGTTAATAGCTTTGAATTTTAGACTGAAAATAATTGTTCAGAGTCCCCACATAAAGTAGAAATATAAACATTTTAAACATGTGAAGCATTTCTTTGACTGGAAGCATATGTCCTTGAAAGGCACATTATTCCAGTTAATGAGCAATGCCAGGGTATATATTCTATATTAAGCCAAACATTATTGGCCTCTGAGTGCAATTCATAGGTCCTGGATACATTCTCTAGAGTCTAGTGGGGATATTAACTCACTGTTTTATAAGGCAAACTTTTAAGTACTAAATATGTTATTTTGCCTTCCTAATTGTTATTTTCCCGATGACAGTTCAGAGGAAAGTTAAAGCACATATACAGGCTTTCATTAATGGTAAAGAATCAGAGATTGGCAAATTGATTAGCTGCATGTGTCCAATTTGGATCTTTAGGGAAAATTTCAACCCTGAGCCATGTTGATTTAATGCAAATATGTTAAAATGTTAGGTACAGAAGCCCCCATTCCTAAGTCCTTCAAATCCACTGTTAAAGTCAGTCTAGTCTTTTAGACATGTTCTTAATCTTTAGTTTTCTGCATCTCTGCTGTACTTGCTTCCCCCACCCCAGCTGTCTTCAATA
>NW_006922217.1:1379753-1380465 GCF_000298275.1 Orycteropus afer afer | reverse complement strand
AAGTGACACAACCACTGTGGAAAGCAATATGGCGATTCCTTAGAAAGTTGGAATTGGAGATACCATTTGACCCAGTAATCCCATTACTAGGTATATATCCTAAAGAAGCGAGAACCAGGACAAGAACAGATACATATACACCCATGTTCATAGCAGCACTATTTACAATAGCAAAGAGATGGAAACAACCTATGTGCCCATCAACAGAAGAATGGATAAGCAAACTATGGTACATACACACAATGGAATACTATGCAACACTGAAGAATAATGTAGAATCTGCAAAATACCATATAACATGGATGAACTTGGAGGACATTACGCCAAGTGAAATAAGTCAATCACAGAAGGACAAATATAGTATTAGTTCATTATTTTAAAAAGTCAAGGAAAAGATGCCTGCTATCACCATTTCTATTCAACATGTACTGGAAGTCCTAGCCAGGGCAATAAGGCAAGGAAGGGAAATCAAAGGCATCTAAATTGGTAAGGAACAACTAAAACTATTCCTAATTGCTGATGATATGTTATACCTAGAAAACCCAAGAGACCCAGTAAGAAATCTACTGGAACTAATTGAGAGATTTAGCATTGTGGCTGGATACAAGATCAACATCCAAAAATCAGTTAGATTCCTCTACACCAGCAAAGAGACTGCTGAAAAAGAAATAAGGAAATCAATACCATTTACAGTGTTGTTGTTGTTGTTATG
>NW_006922217.1:1378833-1379451 GCF_000298275.1 Orycteropus afer afer | reverse complement strand
CCAGAAATAGATCCATCGACCTATGGTCAGCTGATCTTTGACAAAAGGCCAAAATCCATTCAGTTGGGAAGAGATTGTCTGTTTAACAAATGGTGCTGGCAAAACTGGATATCCATTTGAAGAAAAATGAAACAAGACTGTACCTCACAGCATACACAAAAACTAACTCCAGATGGATCAAAGACTTAAATATGAAACCTAAAACTATAAAGTTCCTCAAGGAAAAACTAGGGCCAAATTTAAGGGCTCAATATATGGCATAGGAGCTCTGGTGGTGTTGTGCTGAAGGCATTTGACTGCTAACCAGAAGGCTGGCAGTTCAAATCCACCAGCCACTCCTCAGGATGAAGGTTGGGCAATCTGTTTCCATAGTGATGCCACCTTGGAAACCCAAGGATAGTTCGGTATGAGGGAAATCAACTCAATGGCAGTGAGTTTGGTTTGGTTTGGCATATATGGCCTAAACAGACTATCAAGCATAACCCAAAATGCACAAACAGCAGATCAACTAGATGAATGGGAACTTCTAAAAATTAAATTTTTATGTGCTTCCAAAGACTTCTCCAAAAGAGTCAAAAGAGAATCTACAGATTGGGAAAAAATATTCAGCAATGACAT
>NW_006922217.1:1377631-1378202 GCF_000298275.1 Orycteropus afer afer | reverse complement strand
ATATATCCTAAAGAAGTGAGAGCCATGACAAGAATAGACATATGCACACCCATGTTCATCGCAGCACTATTTACAATAGCCAAAAGATGGAAACAGCCTAGGTGTCCATCAACTGAGGAATGGATAACAAAACTATGGTACATACACACAATGGAATACTGTGCAACCCTAAAGAATAACGTACAATCTTCAGAACACTGCGTAACATGGATGAAGTTGGAGGACATTATGCTGAGTGAAATAAGTAAATCATAGGACAAATATTGTATTAGTCCATTATTATAAAAAGTCAAGGAAAGGTTTATACATGGAAGGAAATTTTCTTTGTTGGTTACCAGGGGTGGGAGGAGAAGGGAGAGGAGGGAACACTGTTAGTTAGTAGAGCAAGATTTAAGTGAAGAGAAAGGCAATATATCAAATGTGAGTGATCAACACGATGGCACTGAGGAAGAGGAAGACATAGAGAAGTGCGTGGAAGGTACAGCCAACAAAGATAAACCCTGTTCCACATGCAATACTGCATTGTCAGTGAAGGCAAACATTGATATACAGGCGGATAGATGGGTATACA
>NW_006922217.1:1371125-1376511 GCF_000298275.1 Orycteropus afer afer | reverse complement strand
AAGTGAATTTGCTCTGTAAACTCTTGCCCGAATCACAAAAATTAAAAAAGAAAGAAAGAAAGAAAGAACTGACAGCAAGTATTTAAAAATATGTTGAGTAACAGAAGAAAAAAAGGAACTAGACTTCATCAAAATTTGAAGAACTTTTGGTGGGGAGGCAGAAATGCATATACAATAAGAACACAGGGAATGGATAACCAAATGGAGGGAGTGGGAAGAGAGCTATTACACTGCAGGGGATGTAATCAGCGGTACAAAACAAAATGTGTACGAACTGTTGAATGTAAAATGAATCTGCTCTGTAAAATTTCACACAAATCACAATAAAAGAATTAAAAAGCGAAGAAAAAATTAAGCCTCAAGTTGCAATATTGAAAGATTCTATGAGCAATATATGAATGATGCAGGAAACATCCAAAGAAGATGGAAGAAGTACAGAGAGTCACTGTACCAAAAAGAATTGGTCGATGTTCATCCATTTCAGAAGGTGGCATATGATCAAGAACCAATGATACTGAAGGAAGAAGTTGAAGCAGCACTGAAGGAATTAGTGAAAAACAAGAATCTGGAATTGACAGAACACCCATTGAGATGTTTCAACAAACAGATGCCACGCTGGAGGCGATTACTTGGCTCTGCCAGGAGATTTGGAAGACAGCTCCCTGGTCAGCTGACGGGAAGAGATCCACATCTGTACCCATTCCAAAGAAAGGTGATCCCACAGAATGTGGAAATTATCAAACAATGTCATTAATATCACACACAAGTGAAATCTTACTGAAGATAATTGAAAAACAGTCGCAGCAGTATAGTGACAGAGAACTTCCAGAAATGCAAGCTGGATTCAGAAGAAGATGTGGAACAAGGAATATCATTGCAGATGTCAGATGGATCTTGGCTCAAAGCAAAGAATACCGGAAAGATGTTTACTTGTGTTTTATTGACTATGCCAAAGCATTCTTTTGTGTGGATCATAACAAATTATGGATAACATTGAGAAGAATGGGAATTCCAGAACACTTAATTGCACTCATGAGGAACCTGTACATAGTCCAGGAGCCTGTTGTTCAAACAGAACAAGGGGATACTGCATGGTTTAAAATCAGGAATGGAGCGTGTCAGGGTTGCATCCTTTCACCATACTTACTCAATCTGTATGCTGAGCAAATAATCCAAGGAGCTGGACTATATGAAGAAGACTGTGGCATCAGGATTGGATGAAGGCTCATTAACAACCTGCGATATGACACAACTTTGCTTGCTGAAAGTGAAGATGACTCGAGGCACTTACTGATGAAGATTGACTACAGTTTGCAGTATAAATATAAAGAAAACAAAAAACCTCATAACTGGACCAATAAGCAGCATCACGATAAATGGAGAAAGGATTGAAGTTGTCAAAGACTTCATATTACTTGGTTCTACAATCAACATCAGTGGAAGCAGCAGTCAGGATATTAGATGTCGTAAAGCATTGGGCAAATCTGCTGCAAAAGACCTCTTTAAAGTGCTGAAGTCTTGAAGACTGAAGTGCATCTAACCCAGGCCATGGTATTTTCAATTGACAATGAATGAGGAAGACCGAAGAAGAGTTGATGCTTTTGAATTGTGGTGTTGGTGAAGAATACTGAAAATACCATGGACTGCCAGAAGAACAAACAAATCTGTCCTGGAGGAAGTGCAGCCTGAATGCTCCTTGGAAGCGAGAATGGCCAGACTTCGTCTCAGCTACTGTGGTCATGTTGTCAGAAGGGACCATTCCCTGGAGAAGGACATCATGCTCAGTAAAGTGGAGGGTCAACGAAGAATGGGAAGACTCTCAGCAAGATGGATTGACACAGTGGCTGCAATGATGGACTCAGGTGTAGCAGGGATTGTGAGGCTGGTGCAGAACCAGGCAGTGTTTCGTTCTGTTGTACCTAAGGTCACTCTGAGTAGGAGATGACTCAACAGTAACAATCACTTTTTTTCCCCAATGCTGTTTACTACTTCCATATTGATTAATTAAATGGTTTAAGAGACGAAAAAGCTGAGTCTTCAATTACAGGTGGCCTATATATCAGGAGACTTCTCTTTGAACAATTGTACAAAATATGATAACATGCCTTGTTTGAGAAAGTTTCAAGAAGCACAGTAGTCCATGGAATGCACAAGACCTCCATGGACTTACTAATTTTTAAAAAATAATATTTGATTATATTTTTTGGTGAAAGTTTCTGCAGCAAACTATGTTCCCTGTTTACAATTTCTATACAAATTGGTCAATGACATTAGTTAACATTTTTCACAATGTGCTAACATTCTCTTTAATTGCATTCCAGTTATTCCCTTTCAAGTGTTCTAGTTTCCCTGCCCCCTTATCTTCTCAAAAAAGGTCTGGTGGTCCTGCGGTTAAAGCATTGGGCTGCTAACCGAAAGGTCAGCAGTTCGAACCCATGAGGCATTACAAGAGAGATATATGAGACAGTCTGCTTCCATAAAGATTGACAGCCTTGGAAACCCTGTGGTGCAGTTCCACTCTGTCCTCTAGGGGCGCTGTGAGTCAGAATCGACTCCACGGCAGTGGGTGTGGTTTGGGCTTTGCTTCCATTCAGGTTGACAGCCGTGGAAACTATGAGGCAGTCTGCTCTCTCCTGTGAACTGGAGTCAAATGAGAGTGGGTTTGGTTTGGATGGGTTTAGCTTCTCATTTTTGCTTTAAGTAATATGTTTACCTTTTGGCTTCACATAGATTTTTTTTTTAAATGGAGCCCCATATTCATAGGTAATATATTTTATTTTATGCGCCAATCTGTTATTTCACTAAAAGGTGACCTCAGCACGTACGTTTGGTTTAGGGTGTAAAGAGTATCTCAGGGTGATATAGTCCAGGGGAGTCCCCTAGCCTCAACTGGTCCAGTGAGTCTGGACTTTTTAAGAATTGGAGTTCTTTTCTGTGTTTTTCTCCCACCTACTTTGGTCACATTGTCAGATGGACTGACACAGTGGCTGCGATGATGGGCTCAAGTATAGCAAGGATCACGGAGCTGGCGCGGGACCAGGCGGTATTTCGTTCTGCTGTGCATAGGGTCACTATGAGTTGGAGACGACTCAGCAGCACCTAAAAACAACCACATCAGGGTCCATCTGTTGCTTATTAATTCCTCCTTCAAGTGTTTGAAGGTAGTCATGTGATTATGATCATTTACTTTAATGAGTCAGGAACTCTGCTGGTACTGAAATGATAACTTGGCAAATTGTACTTCGATGGCTGGAAAGACTCCAGTTTCTAAATGTGCAAGGTGCTCTCCAGAGGCATTCACGCACCAAGAGCCTCTCTGTCACTCTCCTGTGGCGGGACCCTTGGCATTGTGTGCTTTGTTCTTTTCCAGGTGCACACAGCCCAACCCAGAATGAACCACTTGGCCGTTCTCAGAAGCACCAAGCAGATTAGATAGGGAAGTCCTTCACACAGATGACTCAAAGACGAAGCAGCCCAATTCTTGTGGCTTCTTGATAGATGCCTGACCTATAGGAGATCCTGCTTTCACGGAGAACATCTTAAGAGCTGTTTGCAGGTGCCACTTGCATAATTAAGTCATGATCTGCTTTGTGCTTTTCTTCCTACAAGACAATACTCTGTGGGACTCAAGAACATCCTTACTGCTCCGGACCATGGTCACAGGGCACATGAAGCTCAATTGGCATAACATTCTACACAAAATATTGTTCCTCCTCCTACTTTGGCGAGTAGAGACTGGGATCTTAAAAGCTTGCAAGCAGCCATCTAGATGCAACGATGGGTCTCTCCTCATCCAGAGCAAAGAAGAATGAAGAAAACCAAAAATTCATGGAAACAATTAGTCCTAGCAACTGGTACACCATGCAATCCTCAGTCTATATGACTATGAGACCAGAAAAATTAGATGGTGCCTGGCTACCACTGTCAACCACTTGGAGGGGGATCTATGTAGGAAATACTGGATAGGGAGGGAGAACAATGTGGAACAAAACTCAAAATCATTTGGAGAAAAAAGGGGGGCCCAGGTTTGCTGGTCTGACAGGGCTTAGTGGAACCACTGAGACTATGGCCCCTAGCTGCCCTTCAGGTCTGGAATTGAACCCATACCTGTGGCTTCCAGTCAAAAAAAGGACAGGCATAGGAGTTGAACATTTACCTGAAGTAGACACACTCCTTGCAGAGAGCAATCATGGGAGAAAGAAGGGCTGTGTATGCACAGGGAGACAGCTCAGGGGGCAGGAGTGCATGGACAGTGGGAAGGGGTAACTATGGGGAGAAAGTGGGAGGGGAGCTGTTGCATTGTGGTAAATTGTAGTCAATGTCATGAGGCAAAGTGTTTGTGAACTGCTGCATGGAAAGTGAATTTGCTCTGGAAACTTTCACCCAAATCACAATAAACAAACAAACAAAGATAAAAGGCATTTGCCAGCATGATAACACTGTGGAAAGGGAGGACACTGAATTGTGCACATAAGATATAGATGACAGCAGCTAGTATATCCACAATACTGCATTACCATTAACACCAAACACCAGGCTACAGATAAACACAAGACAACTGAGAAGATCAGATGGGGGTCAGTGAACAGGAGTATACTCTAGACCAAGGATAGATGCAGCTGAGGCTAATCTTGCACAGACACCAGTGATACAAAATACCTGCAGTCCTTACAGAAACAACGGAAGACAGGCACAGAGTAATCCCTCGCAGACATCTAGACACTATAGGAGAGAGATCCAATAGATGTACCGTCTCAGGACCGTAGTACTGGGGAACACCAGACTCAATGGACGCAACAAAATACATAAAAATCTTGTTCCACAATTTACTTTGATGAGTAGCGATGGGGGTCTTAAAAGCTTTCAAGTGGCCATCTAAGATCATCTAAGATACAGCTAATGGTCTCCTATCGTCAGAAGTGAAGAAGAGTGAAGAAAAGCAAGGGCATTTGGAAACAATCAGCCTTAGAATATGATGGGCCTCGAGACCAGAAGAACCAGATGGTGCCTGGCTATAAATACCAGCCACTCAGGGATCAGAACTGGAGACCCCGGATAGAGTGGGAGGAAAAACGGAGAACAAAATCCAAAAACTCAATAATGACCAGAATTACTGGTCAGATGGAGTCTCGTGGGACACCCAAGACTATAGCCCTGGGATACACTTCGGGCTTGGGATGAAACTCATTCCCAAGGGCTGGCTTTCAGCCCAACAGTGAATAAGGCTTACACTCAACCCAGGGTGACGCACCCATCTACTCTATGGAGATGCGTCCTTTGGAGCAGTTGGCCATGGGGCACAGAGGAAAGCCTAGACAGACAGGAGTGCATGACTAAGAAAGGCACGGGTCTTGGGGGGGCGGGTGGTTACTGGGGAGGAAGAGAA
>NW_006922217.1:1366461-1367950 GCF_000298275.1 Orycteropus afer afer | reverse complement strand
ACAAACAACACAGCAGGCTACTAATTCAAGTCCAAAAAATGTCCCAAGATCAGCAGGGCAAGGCAGGCTACTGGATAAAGACTCAGCTACATGCAGGGTCCAAGAGTGCCATAAGCTGGAGACCTTCCTCGAAGTCGCAGCCCACACCCCTAAGGAGGCTACTCAGCTGCTCCAGTAGATCCCACCATGGAGTTAATGACCAGGCTCACCATGGGGAGTAACTACATCCAGCTGCCCAGCCACTCCACCAGCCAAGTTAACATACAACCTTAACCACCACAGTGGAACTGTGTAGGATGAGAGCTACCAACAAAAACACAGACCGTCCCTGACTCTGAGAGGGAAGACAGTTATGCATATGGGCAGCCCAGGAGGCCCATCCGTCTTTGTTGTCATGATCACGTAGCTTAACACCCAGCACACCACAGGTGCTCAGTACACACAGGTGACTGTAAGTAAGGACATGTGCTAAGAGGTGGGCAGGGTGACATCACAAATGGTGACTGTGTCTGAGGGGTGGAGGTGGTAGGGTCGGAGAGAGCTTGAGGAAGGACTTGGAGAGGTCAAATTTGAGTCGAGTTCTGAAAGGCACAGTTTGGCCATATGGTCAGATGGCGTTGGAGACCACAAGCTTTGGAGCTGGGCACACCTGTTTCAGATGCAGACTCTGCCACTCCTTAGCGTGTGACCACGGGCAAACTCCTTCATCCTTCTGAGCCTCGGTCGCCTTGTCTGTAAAATGGAATCGATAATATCTACTTGGCAGGATTGTGTAGAAGGGAATGAGATAACATAGTTAAAGCCTTTCACACGTGCATGGTCTACTCAACAAATAGAGGCAATTACTACTGTCTGAAAGATGGGAAAAGGTGGTATATTCAGGGAAATAGAGGTAAATTAAATAGTGACAGTCAAGAGAGAGAAGGTCAGGAGGGAAGCAAGAGCATCTCTTAAGAGCCTTACAAGACCTAAGTCCAGAGAAAGCCAGTGAAAAGACTAAACTAGGATAGGATTGAAGGGAGGGCTGGCTGTCAATGCCCAACACTTTTTTTTTTTTGTTTGTTTTTGGTTATTTTATTGTGCTTGGGGTGCAAATTTACAAAGCAGATTTGTTTTACATTCAACAGTTCATGCACATTTGATTTCATGGCCCTGATTACAAGTCCCAGCCATAAAAACCTCTCCTCCCCTCTCCTCCCTGTGTCCTTAACTGTGCATTCCTGTCTATGCATTTCGTCTGTGTGAATACTGCCCCTCTGGTGTCTCATGGCTGATTGATCTAAGGGGTATGTAAAGGTGGAGGAGCTCTGGTAGCATAGTGCCTAAGGCACTTGACTGCTAATCAGAAGGTTGGCGGTTCAAACCCACCAGCCACTCCTCGGAAGGAAGGTTGGGCAATCTGCTTCCATAGTGATACTGCCTTGGAAACCCAAGGAGGGGTCGCTATGAGTCAAGTCAAGTCAATGGCAGTGAATTTGGTTTGGGCTTT
>NW_006922217.1:1350566-1366091 GCF_000298275.1 Orycteropus afer afer | reverse complement strand
GGCCATGGTCTCAGGGGTTCCACCAGACTGTCTCTGACCAACGATTCTGGTCATTTTTGGCCAACACAGTTTTTGCTGTAGACCGTTTCATGATTGGCAGAGGTGAGACAACCCACTCAGATGCCCTTGTTCTCCAGCTTGCTGGTGACGCTGCAGCATTGTACATACTTTTGTTAACTTTACATACATGTATCTCAAGGACAAAAGAGATTTTCTCTTTGCTAAATGGAGGTGGGATGCAAAGAGCAAAGATTAAGCATAAGGGAAGCTGGCCTGGAGATTTGCACACAGAGGGCTGTCCTTGAAGTGGACTCTTCTGTTTACTACTTGATTCTCTCACTTGCTATCAGGAAGAGATATGAAGACACTTATTTTCTATTTCCATGGTTCTGTAATCTTCTGAAGCTAATGCAAAAGATAACGCAGAATAAAAAAAAGTACTGACCCTAGGGCATAAATAAATACTGATCTTAAGGGGGAGCGCTGGTGGTGCATTCGCTAATGCATTCGAGCCCATCCATTGCTCCACAGGAGAAAGATGAAGCACTCAGCTTCTGTAAAGACTGACAGCCTTGGAAACCCTATAAGGAGCTCTGGTGGCAGGGTGCCTAAAGCATTTGACTGCTAACCAGAAGGTGGGCAGTTCAAACCCACCAAGGTCTCCATGGAAGGAACACGAGGCAATCTACTTCTGTAAAGATTTAGCCCCTGGGAAACCCAAAGGGGGTCGCAATGAGTCAGAATCAACTCAATGGCAGTGGGTTTGGTTTGATTTGATTTGGAAACCTTATGGGGCAGTTCCACTCTGTCCTCTAGAGGCGCTGTGAGTCAGAATCAACTCCACGGCAGTGGGTTTGGTTTGGGCTTTGCGTCTGTAAAGACTGATAGCCTTGGAGACCCTCTGGGGTAGCTCTACTCTGTCCTCTAGGGGCGCTGTGGGTCAGAATCGACTCCACGGCAGTGGGTTTGGTTTGGGCTTTGCTTCTGTAAAGATGACAGCCTTGGAAACCACATGGGGCAGTTCCACTCTGTCCTCTAGGGGCGCTGTGAGTCAGAATCAACTCAATAGCAGTGGGTCTTAAGGGAAGAAGGAAGACAGAAGAAATTGGCCAAAACAGAATTCCAGTATTCACTAGCTTTTTGATCCTAGAAGAGTTGGACGCCTCAATTTCTCCATCTGTAAAGTGGGAATACTAGTGCCTATGTCAGTAGGACTGTCTTGAAGACTCCTAATACAATGTTTACAAACTGTGGACAGTGCCTGACACCTTGGAGACCAAAAACTCACCAAACTCATTGCCATTGAGTTGATTCAGGCTCATAGCGACCGCCAGTGGGTTTCGGAAGCTGTAAATCTTTACAGAAGTAGATTGTCCCATCTTCTTTCCATGGAGCAACAGGTGGGTTCGAACCATTGACCTTCTGGTTAGCAGCTAAATGCCTTATCCTCGGTGCCACCAAATGCTAACTGAACATGCTGCTGCTGCTGCTGAAGGTGATGAAGATGGTGAAGGAGACCCTCATACGAACCAAGTGGGATCAGAAGCGGGGACTCCACAGTCAAAACAACACTGGTAGCACCTCCCTCCTTGCTGTCTCAGAAAAAAACAAAGCTTCATGCAAGGCCTGCTCTGGGCAGAATTTCCAAATAGGCAAAATATAGTTTTGGCTTCCATTACCCTTAACTTTATGCCTCTTTCTGTGTTTCGTAAGTCAAGGTTCTGGAGTTTGCACCCTCACTCCACATCTGTCATCAGCCTGGGAGACCTGAGAAGTCATTAACACCTTGGTGCAAATGTGCCACACCTGTTAGCTCTGTTGCCGAGTGTCTGCATTGTAAAAGAGCAAAGGGGAAATGAACATGAAGTGGTGGCAATTCAGGGAAGCAGGGCTGACCTCCTGTAGTAGTTGTTGGTTACCATGATGTCCGCTCTGGCTCGTGAAGACCCCACAGACAATAGAATGAAATGGTCCTTGGTCATGTTCACCATGCAGGTCTGTTCAGGTGCGTTGTTGCAGCCGCCGTGTGTTTTGCGTGCTTCCCACCCTAGGGGCCCATCTTTCAACTCTGCCTCAGACGGTATTCCGGGCTCCATGGGGTTCTCACTGGCTGCTTGCCCGAAGGAGATCAGCAGGCCTTCGTTCCCAGTCTGTCTTAGTCTGGAAGCTCCGCTGAATCCTGTCCACCGTGACGGACCGTGTTGGTGTTTGAAATACCGGTGGCATAGCTTCCAGCCTCACAACCACATACAGGCCACCACAATACAGCACAGTGACAGACGGGTGGTGGACAGGCCTCCTCGAATACCATCAGATCTGACTGGAGGTTCTTCACCAATGATAAACCATTGACTTCAGACCGACCGTCCTTGTCATACAAGCAGATTCCAATCTGAGTCATTTTAACCATGAAACTCACACAGCAGATCGGAAGAATAAGCACACGCTGACCTTCCACAGCGATCATTTGGGTTTTATACTAGGAGGGAAAAGCCTCATCACATACTGGACCACGCCCCCTCAGTTCAAACGGTGGTTCACACCAACCCCAGAGGAGCGGTTCCCCCTAAGCCATCTCCTTGGCTCTCCGGCGTCCCCGAAGGCCCGCTTCTGCTCAGTTCTGACCCTCTCCACTGCAGTACCCCTCATCCCTGTTACCTTCGCCTTTTGACAGGCTTCTGCTCTGATTGCTACACATGTCAACTCAGTCTCCTCTCATAGTTAATCACCACGATTATACTATTACCTGAACCACACATCCTCTGACAGCCAGAGACATGCAGCCTAGGAAATATTTGCCTCCCCACAGACTTCACAGGCTGGACTGTCAGGAAATGTGAATCAGCTCCAAGAAATCTGTCTATCTGTGTATTTCCCTGGAACCTGTCTGCCCTGTCTTCGGTTGTAACGTCACAGTCTTAGCTGGTCCTAGCCCATCAGTTGCTGAGCCCTGTAGGCTTCTTCTTTGTCATGGCTGTCACATACTTCCTCTCTGCTTGACACTGTCTGGAGGAGTCGTGGAAGGGGCCTGGGGTTGGTACCAAGGAAACCCATTGCCATGGAAGCAACTCCAATTGATGGTGACCCCGTGTGAGTCAGAGTAGAGCTGTTCTCCACAGCATTTTCAGTGGCTGATATTTTGGGAGGAGATCTCCAGGCCTTACTTCTGATGCACCTTTGGGTGAATTCGAACCCCCAACGTTTCCATTAACAGCCGAGCACATGGACTGTTTGTCTGCTATTTGCTCCCCCCTCTCCCAGGCCCCTGGATCGTCTTAGGAAGTACAATGACAGCGCTGGCCCAGGCATCAGCCAGATTTGAACCTGTCATTGGCTGCTGACCCTTGAGGGCGGACACTGGAGGTCTGGTGGGAGGCCAGCCAACTGCTTGGCCATGCTATCCTGCCTCATTCCTCCAGCTTCCTTCCCGCTGCTGGGCCTGGCTCCTGCTTCCCTGGACCTCAGTTCCTCTAGATACGCTCAGATGACCTGGTTTGGTACCTGACTCTCCCACAATGTGTGCGCTCTTCCAAAGCCTCACCCCAGTTATCAGTCCCTGACAAGGCCTCTGTGGTAGTTATGTTTGTGTGTCAACTTGGCTGGGCCTGGCTGAGTGGCTGGGCAGCTGGTGGTAGTTATTCCCAATGAGGAGACTGGCAATCAGCTCCGTGGTGGCATCTACCACAAGCAGCTGAGTAGCTACCTTTGGGATGTGGTCCACTTCCTGTATATAAGGAGAAGCCTTGGGAATGGTCTCTAGCCTATGGCACGCTTGGACCCTGAATGTACCGTGTCATTACTCAGCAGTCTGCCATGCTCTGCTGACCTTGGGGCTTACAATGGACTTAAGTTAATGGCCTGCTGTGTGGTTTGGTAACATCGGGACTGTGCCATTTCCTTGTGAACCTTGGGGCTTCTCAGCCTCAGCAGCCAGCAGCTGTCTGAGTGAAGAAACGCCTCTAGTTCCAGTGGGCTGGGAACAGGAGGCAGAGCTGGACCCCAAGGTTGAGGGGCTTTCCCCCAGCCCCTGGAGCCTGGCATTTTGAACTCGGACTTAAAGCCTCCAAATTGTAAGAATAAACTCCTGTTTGTTAAGGCCGTCCCATTTGTGGTATGTTTCCTGTCAGAGCAGTACTATGGATCCAGAACAGCCTCCCTGACATCACCTTGGGGTTGAATTGAATTTGCCCTGCCCCCCTCACCCACCGGGACTAGGTTTTCATTGTTAGCCCCTTTCCAAGGCTGCCGACGTGCACCTCCTCTATCCTGTTTCTGGTCGATTCCAGCTCCTTCTTTCTTGGTTCAGACCCCAAGTATCTCCCCAGCTCCCACATTCCCATGTGCTTTGCATGTGACCTCATCTAACTCCCTATTAAGAGGAAACGCTGAAAGGATAATTTAAAATCAGGCTATAGATAAATATTTATTGACATGGGAAGATGTTTGCATTGGTATTGAGTGAAAGAACAGATTGAAGACCGTTTGTATGTGCCAATCCCATTTTTATTTTAAAATGTGAGCACAGAAACAGGGCTGCAAGGCTAGTTGACAATCTGTGTGTTAGTCTCTGGGGGTGAAATGATGGCACTGTTTTAATTTTCTTCTGCTTATCTCTATTAACTAATTATTCTAAAATAAATGTGTATTTTTATGTGGATGAAATAAGGAAAGCAATGAAAAGATAATATTATTTGCACAAATAAAAGAAGCAATGTACAGTAACTCCAGGGGTCCTGGGTCTCAAATAGAAGGCAGGGGGATCTGTGCAGGAGATCTGAGATAGAGCAGGAGAACAATGTGGAACAAAACTCAAAATCATGGGGAAAAAAAAAGACCAGGTTTGCTGGTCTGCTAGAGCCTGGTGAGACCCCTGAGACTATGGCCCCTAGTTAACCTTCAGGCCTGGATTTGAACTCACTCCCGGGCTTCCAGCCAAACAATAGACAGGCTTATGAAGGGTGAACATTTACATCAGGTAGCAGTCAATTGTGGGAGAACAGAAGGGCAGTGTTTGCCCAGGGTGACAGCTTTGGGGGGAAGCAGAAGTGCACGGGAGGGAAGGAAACAGGTAAGAGCTCTGGTGGCGCAGTGGATAAGGTAGGTATCTGGCTGCTAACCCAAAGGTCAGTGGTTCAAACCCATCAGCCCTTCAGGGGAAGGAAGATGGGGCAATCTACTTCCCTAAAGATTTACAGCCTCGGAAACCTAGTGGGGGTCACTATGAGTAGAAATCCACTCCATGGCAGTGAGTGTTTTTGGTTTGGGGACTATATGAGAGGGAACCGTGGCGTGCTCGTGCGCGGGAAGTACGTTCATTATTTGAGCTGATTCGCGTGCTTTGAAGATGACCCACGTACCATCTGGAAAACAAAACAAAAACTCTAACTGTAATCTCTACCTGGGCACCTGCAGAGTGTTAGGATTCACAGCATTAGTGGAATTGTGTTGAACTGGTCGCTTCACACACATAAGGAAGATTGCACACTTAAAATTATGGACTTCTGTCACGTGCGATCGTTTTATGTGGCAAAGCACATCGTCGTTGATACCTTTGCTATTTGCAGACGGGGCCATCAATAAGATGGCAGGTCGTCTGAGGGAAGCGGTATCTGGCCCGAAACTAGCAAATGTCTCTCCTCCCCAGCCCATTTGAACGTGAGGAAATGCGCGTGCGCGCAGCTGGGCTCTTGGCCTGCAGTCAGCAGCATTATATTTAGAGGAGAATGCTAAACTTGCCCGAGTTTTGTTTTATATTTACCTCCTGCATCTCTTGGCAAGTAAACTGGAAATCGTTCGCTAATCTCCAGCCAGACCATACTTCCTTTTCATGTATTTTTGTACTTGCATTTGCCAGAGCGCCGTAGAATCTTAATTGTACCACTGCATCAAAATCTATCAGGGAGAGGTGGTTACAGTGTAGAGCACCTAGTTGCAAAAGGCCATATGTCAGCCGCGTGCACTGAAGTGACAGATCTAGAAATTAGAGGTCAAAGTCACAAACCTGACGCCTTGTATCTGGGTTGGACGGCTCTGTGCATCACCTCCTGGTGAACTTATCAGCAAGTGTTGGGGCTCTGGGTGCAATATAAGTGCTCAATAAATGCTTAGTGATTGAGTGCATGGTGTCATCTATTTAATATGGCTTTTCGAGCGGCGATGAGTAAAGCATGCAGAAATAGTCTGCCCACACGGACTGAACAGTGTTAACAGGACAAAGGATTTATGAACATGGTTAGAGGGGATGAGTTGGGAAGCTGCGAGTGTAACGTGGTGGAGGGCAGTTCAGGGCTTGGGGCTTGGGGACATCATGTCCTGCAGAGTCCTGGGTGTCTGACCCCTCCTTTCTGAGCAGCAGGATGTTGGGGTGCAGTGGAGGTGGTAGGAATGTGGCTGCCCTCGCTTTGACCCTGGGGTCTTTGTTTACCTGGAAGTATTCCTGCGCTTTCTCTTGGCTCCTGGAACTTCTTCCCAGGGTGGGAGGTGGTTCAGCAGAGATGCAGGAATAGATGCTTGGTTTTTAGAGGAACCTTTTCAAGCTGGGGAACAACTGGGTGAAAATGGACCAAAGTACTAGAAGTGAAAAAAAAATATTATTTATTGATCCTGAAAGCCTTTTTTTTTTTTGCTTTCGTTGGTTGTTTTTGAAAATAAAATAGACTTTGGGGTATTTTTAAAAGAGGAAATGACTTCATTTTGAATCATTTGAAGAGAAATGTTCCTGTGACGATTGCCATATGTGCACATGAAGTCTCTTAAGGTTCAGACCTCAGGACCTAGTTCCAGGGAAGGGAAGAGAAAAGAAAGGAGGAACAAGCGGCAGGTGGAGGGAACAGAGCTAAACAAACAGAGCTATTCAGTGCTATTTAACTGCCTAGTGCCCGGAAGTTCTCAGTGAGTCACAGAATTGGGGAAAGAGTCAGTCCTGCCTCCAGTTGCCAGCAGTAAGTCACCTCCTTGCCTGAAGGTCTCTCTGTCTTAAACCCGGAGTCTCAGAAAGATTGTGGGGCACTGTTAGGAAGTGTTTTCCCAGCCTAACTGAACTTGACCCCCACCCTTGTTTCCACTAGGAATTGAGTAGGACACTACTGTTAGCAGAGCTCCGTGGAATAATCTATAACTCATTAAATGTAGCTATATTTAAACCTGCACCAATTAATCTCTACAATCCCAATAATTGTTACTGACATCAAGGTCTGTTCCTCAAAAAATCCTTAACCAGCAGTAATTTCAGGATCTAGAAGTGGGGATCTGTACTACCCTAACTTTATCCTAAGAGCTCTGGTGGTGTAGTGCCTAAGGCATTTGACTGTAACCAGAAGATTGGCGGTTCAAATGCACTAGCCACTCCACCGAAGGAAGGTGGGCAATCTACTTCTGTAAAGATTTACCACCTCGGAAACTCAATGAGGGCTGCTTTCAATCAGAATTGACTCAATGGCAGTGGGTTTGGATTTAGTAACTCTATCCTAATTTGTTCCCTGGGGCAGAGGGGCGCACCCCTCCCCTCCCCTATCACCTTCTTCTTAAGACTGCCTCCCATAATGAGGGTGTTATAAGCAGGGCTCTGTTATCTTTAAGGAGCTTGGGTGGAGAAGTGGGTATGGCATTTGGCTGCCAAGCAGAAGGTGGATGGTTCAAACCCACCAGCTGCCCTGTGGGAGAATGATGATGCAATCTATTTCCATAAAGATTTATAGCCTTGGGAAACCAGTGGGGGTTGCTATGCATCGGAATCTACTTGATGGCAATGAGTTTGGGTTTGGAGTTTGGTGTTATCTTTCATAAGTATTGGGGCAAATACAAGATTAGGGACTGTTTGGGAGCTCCGGTTGCCTAGTGCCTAAGGCACTTGACTGCTAACCAGAAGGCTGGCGGTTCAAACCCACCAGCCACTCCTCGGAAGGAAGATGGGGCAATCTACTTCCATAGTGATACTGCCTTGGAAACCCAAGGAGGGGTCGCTATGAGTTGGGTCTGAATCGACGGCACATAACAACAACAACAACAACAATCAAAAGGTTGGAAGTTCAGTTCTACCCAGAGGCATCGCAGAAGAAAGGCATGGTGAGCTAATTCTGAAAAATCAGTTAGTGAAAATCCCCTGGAGCCCAGGTCTGACGCACACGGGGACACCAGGAGTCAGAAATGCTCAACGGCAGCTGGTATAAAGGTAGTGCAAGTTGGAGCCAGTGCTCCCAGGTTGACTGTGTTAACAACTCTAAGTTGCTTCTAGGAGTGTTTATAGTATTAACTCGGTATGATTTAATGATACTTTTCTTGGGAGAATGAGCTCTGGTGGTGTGGTGCCTAAGGCACTTGACTGCTAACCAGAAGCCTGGCAGTTCAAACCCATCAGCCACTCCTCGGAAGGATGATGGGGCAATCTACTTCCGTAGTGATACTGCCTCGGAAACCCAAGGAGGGGTCGCTATGAGTAGGATCCAACTTGATGGCAGTGCATTTGGTGGTTTGGTTCATGTTGGGAGAAAGGAGCCCTCGTGGCAAAATGGTTAAGTGCTCAGCTACCAACCAAAAGGTTGGCAGTTCAAACCCACCCAGATGCTCTGAGAAAGAAAGACCTAGTGGTCTACTCCCGTAAAGATGACAGCCTAGAAAACTATGGGGGCAGTTCTGCTCTGTCCCCTGAGTGCACTATGAGTCAGAACCAGTTTGACAGCACCCAACAGCAGCAACATTTTGGGGGAACAGACTAGGAAGTGTTTCAAGTGGGATCCTGTTGGAAACAGATAGTACACTCAGAATTACTTTAACTAGCTTAGTGAAGTGATGGTTTATGGAGGTGTGAGCAAGGTTAGGAGCCCCCAGGGTGGTGCAAACCGTTAACATGAGAGGGTCTGAGTCCACTCAGAGACGCCTTGGAAGAAAGGCCTGGTGATCCAGTTCCAAATTACCAGCCTGTGGAGCACAGTTCCACTCTGACACACCTGGGGTTGCCATGAATAGGAATCAACTTCACAACAACTGGTTTGTTTTTTGGTTTGGGTGAGATTAAGGGGGCCAAGGGAGCCCTGGTGGCACAGTGGGTGAGGGCTCAGCTGCTCTTCATGGGGTGGTAGAGTGGATTCACCAGCTGCTTCATGGGAGAAAGATGTGGTGGTTTGCTTCCATAAAGATTACAGCCTTGAGAGAGACTGAAAGCATTCCCCTTCTGAATGGGAACCACTCCTATTCAACACTGTGTTGGAAGGTCTAGCCAGGGCAATAAGGCAAGAAAGGGAAATAAAAGGCATCCACATTGGTAAGGAAGAAGTCAGACTATCTCTATTGGCAGATGATATGAGCATATACATAGAAAATCCCATAGATGCATAAAAAAACTACTAGAGCTAGTTGAAAGATTCAGCCAAGTGTTGGGTTACAAGATCAGTGTACAAAAATCAGATTCCTCTACAACAAAGAGATCTCTGAAAAGAGAATAAGGGAATAAGGAAAACAATACCATTCACAATGTTGTTGTTAGGTGCCATCCAGTCAGTTCCAACTCACAGTGACCCTATGTACAACACTGCCTGGTCCTTTGCCAAATAGCTACCAAAAAGATAAAATATTTAAGAATAAATCTAACCAGAGACACAAAAGACCTCTACAAAGAAATCTATGAAACACTACTGCAAGAAACTAAGAGGCCTACAGAAATGGAAGAACATACCATACTCATGGATATGAAGAGTGAACATTGTGAAAATGTCAATACTACCCAAAGCAATCTATAGATACAAAGCAATCCTGATCCAGATTCCATCAGCATTCCTTAAGGAGATGGGAAAACTATCCACAAACTTTATACATAAAGGAAAGAGATCTCAGATAAGCAAAGCACTACTGAGGAAGAAGAACACAACCCTGAGGCCAGAAGAACTAGATGGTGTCCAGCTACCACCACCACAGTAGGAGATCCTCAATAGAGTGGTAGGAAAATGTGGAACAAATCTCAAAATAATAACAATAGTAAAAGACCAGGCTTACTGGTCTGATAGAGATTGGTGAAATCCCCAAGACTATGGGCCTTACACACACTTTAGGTGTGGAGCTGAACTCACCTCCATGGTTCAACTTTCAGCCAAAAAATAGTCCAGCTTATGGGGTGAACAAGGAGCTCTGAGGCATAGTGTCTAAGGCATTTGCCTGCTAACCAGAAGGTTGGCGGTTCAAGCCCAACAGTCACTCTGCAGAGGGAAGACTGGGTGATCTACTTCCGTAAAGATTTACCACCTCAGAAACCCACATGGTGTTGCTATGAGTTGGAATCTACTGGACTTGGCAGTGAGTTTGGTATTGTATGGAGTTAACAAAACACCAGGGAGAGATGTATTCCTTAGAACAGTCAACCACATGAGATCAAAAGGGCAGCATTTGCCCAGGGCTGAAGCTCAGAAGGTTAGGAGGGGATAGGAAAGAAGGACAAAGGGAAATAGTACCCACAGTGGGGGAGTGGTGAAAACTCCTTCTGAATGCTGCAGATGCTCAGAACTGGTTTGTTCTCCATGGGCTGTTCTCCAGGAGTGCTGTTATACCCGAGGATTGCAATCGATGGCACAAAACAAGACATGCATGAACAGTTGAGTGGAAAACCAATTTGCTCTGTAAACTTTCACTCAAATCACAATTAAAAAACAACAACAACAACAACAACAACCAAACCCACTGCCGTTGAGTCAGTTCCAACTCATAGCGACCTCCATTGGGTCTCTGAGGCGGTAAATCTTTGAGGAAATAGATTGCCTGATCTTGCTTCTTTGGAGTGGCTAGTGGGTTTGAACCACCAACCTTCTGATTTATTTATTTGTGTGATTTGGGTGAAAGTTTCCAGAGCAAATTCACTTTCCATGCAGCTGCTCACATACACTTTGTCTCATGACACTGACTACAATTTACCACAATGCAATAGCTCCCCTCTCACTTCCTCTCTATAGTTACCTCTTCCCTATAGTCTTCCCTCCATGCACTCCTGCCCTCTGAGCTGTCTCCCTGTGCATACATAGCCCTTTTATTCTCCCATGATTGTTCTCTCCAAGGAGTGTATCTACCTAGTGTCAATGTTCACCTCATATGCTTGTCTTTTGTTTGGTTGGAAGCCACAGGAGTGGTTGAACCACCAACCTTCTGGCTGGTAGCCAGATGCCTTAGGCAGTCTTGGAAACCCTATGGGGTGGTTCTACTCTGTCCCGTAGGGTTGTGATGAGTCAGAATGGAATTAACAGCAATGGATAAGGGAACTGAAGAGATGTGGAAGTCCAGGGACTCACAGCAATGAGAAATTGTTAATATGTGTTAGTCCCTGAGCAGCTGTGGCTGTACAAGTTAGGGGCTCAGCAGGACAGGGACAGGGGATGGAGAAAAGCTGACCTCTTTTTCCTTCTGCCCTCCTAGCTCCTGCGAATGCCGCCATGGCCCCAACCCTTCAGAGAGCAGGCAAACAACGGGGCCAGTGTGGTGCAGCCGTGGTGTCAACCTCCTGGCTGCGGTGCATCTTGGCAAGCCCATGGGGGACAAACCAGCTCTGAGAATCTGTGGCATTCAGAAGGAGTGCCCACACCACCACCCCTGCTTCTTTGCCACTTTGCCTTTCACTTTTTGGATTTTAAATCCTTCCCAACCTGTTTGCTTTCATTGTTTCTATGATTTCATTGTTACCATGACTTTCGTATTTACCTTAATTGCTTAATTCCTCCATTTTAATAACAAGGGATCCTTGTGAGTGAACCAAACACTTGAAGTGCCAGAGCTACAAAAAGGCCTCTCCTAGTTTCATCTGTTCTTGGATGTTCTCCTCCATGTTCCTCTTTAACCTGGACTTGGGCCCATGCCACACTGCCCTTGGTGACTGAGACTCCCACATCAGGTCGGTCTGCTCTACGAAAACAGGACAGGAAGAGGAAAAGAATGGGAAATAAAGCAGTTTTATATGGAGGCCAAAAAAAGAGCAAAATAAAGGGACATCAAGGAAAAGGAAGCTGTTTTATAGGAGGAGGATGCCTAAGTTGGAAATAGAAAAGTTGTAGAGGGTCAATCACCAAGGAAGAAACCAGTTTGCCCTCTGGCTTGGTTTCTCCCCAAGACCTGAAACCTTACTCCTGTGTAGGGATGGATGGATAGATGGATGGAGGAAAGGGTGGAGGGATTGTTGGGTGGTTGAGTGGAGGAAGGGATGGAAGGAGAGTGCATGAATGGATAGAGGAAGGAATGCAGGGAGGGATAGATGAAGGGAAAGAGAAAGGGAGGGAAGGATGGAAGAATGGATGGATGGATGGACAGGTGGATGAAGGGACAGAGGGAGGATTAAGTGAAGGGATGGTGGGAGGGATAGATGGAGGGAAGGAAGGAGGAAAGGATAGATGGATGGTTAAAGGGATGAAGGTAGGGATAGATGGAGGGATGGATGGAAGGAAGTATGTATAGATGGATGGTGTGGATGGTGGAAGAATGGATGGATAGGACTTCCAGTAAGGTGGTAGAATAGGCAAACAAGCTACACAGAGTCTCTTCAACAAAGAAAAGAGGAACCAATTGACAGAGATACGGAAGATAATCCTGGAGGCCTGAGCTTTGAAAGGAAGTATACAGAAGTGGATTAGGCACCAACTAGTAGAAAAACCTGAATGAGAACAGGACCTAAGAATCGACTGCATTTGCCAAGGATGACAGGGACATACGGGAGACTGTCAATGGGAAAGGAGACAGGTGGTGAGTGTATAAGTGCTGCCAACTAGCAAATAGAGGAGCACAGCACAGTACCCTCCCTATGTAGATAACATACAAAGACAACAAAAATCATGGGCAAGTCACTCTAACATACAATCACCAATTAAATATAAACACAAAAACATCACAGTGCCTCAGAGAAAACAGAGCACCATAGTCCACACAAAGAAGCAAGATAAAGCAGGAGAAACAAGGGACCAGGATACAGACCCAAAACACATGAGGAAGACGCAGCATTGGAACTCCCTGATAAGGAATTCAAAAGAATTATATTTATGTACCTTCATGAATTGAGAGAAAGATCAAGAAAAACACTGACAAAATTGAGGAAAACACAGAGAAGACCCTAGAACAATTTCAAAAGACAATACAAGAACAAAATAACAAAATAAATGAAAAATTGGAAGTGACATAAAATCTACAGGCAGAAATCCAGAAGGTTAATACTAAATTTTCAGAAATAGATAAGACATTGAATGGGTAAAGGAGTAGAATTGAATCAATGGAAGACAAAATTAGTGAGATTGAAGGCAAATACCTCAATCTTCTTTGGTAAGGGATCACTCAGAAACAAGATCAAAACAAAATGAAGAAAGCCTAAGGTTCATATGGGATACCATCAAAAGGAATAACTTATGTGTAATCAGAATTTCAGAACAGAAAGAGACAAATAAAACCACAGAAAAAATTGTCGAAGCTTTGTTGGAAGAAAATTTTCCTGGTATGGAAAGATGAGAATATATCCATTCAAGAAGCCCAATGAACTCCAACCAGGATAGACCCTAAAAGAAAATCACCAAGACACATCATCATCAGACTTACCAAAACCAAAGACAAAGAAAGAATCCTGAAAGCAGCATGGAAAAAATGAAAAGTTACCTGCAAGGGGCAACCAATAAGATTAAGCTTAGATTTCTCAGCAGAAACCATGCAAGTGAGAAGACAATGGGATGGTGTATATAAAACCCTGAAAGAGAAAAATTTCCAACCAAGAATTATATGTCCAGCAAAATTGTCCCTCAGATATGATGGTGAAATTAGGAGATTTCCAGATAAGCAGAAATTAAGGGAATTTGTTAAAACCAGACCAACCTTACAAGAGATACTAAAGGGATCCCTTTAGACAGAGAACCAACAACAGCCAACAACTGACCATTAACACACATGATAACATAACCCAGAAACCAACCAGTTATATCCAAAGTAAATAAGCCTACAAGATTGTAAACAGGGAACCAGAGACATCAATTGACAAATGAGGACAACTACAAACCAAAAAGAGGGAAAAAACTATGTAGTTGCAGAACTTTTAAGTGGTAGGGAAATTAAGATAACTACAAGATAGATTTATAGAAAACTATAAATCACAGGGTAACCTCAAAGAAAAATTATAAACCTTCACATAAAAATAAAAAAGAGGACCAGCAAAAATATTTAGCAAATACTAAAACAATAGCAACAAAGGAAGTGATAACACGATTCATAAACAAAATTAGCTCAGCACAGAAAATTATATGGAACAAAGAAATCACCACCATGAAAAAGCACATAACAAAATGACAGCAAGAAATTCATACTTGTCAATAATTACATATCTGGCAAGGGACTTATCTCTAAGATTTTTAGAAAACTCCAATGCCTCAACAGCAAAGGGATTAACAATCCGTTTGGAAAATGGGCGAAAGACATGAATAGACACTTCACCAAGGAGGCTATTCAGGTGGCCAGCAAATACATGAAGAGATGCTCACAATCATTGGCCATCAGAGAGATGCAAATCAAAACAACAATGAGATACCCTCACACCCCAGCACTGATGGCAAGGTTCAATGAGACAGAAAATAACAAATGCTGGCAGGGATGAGGAGAGATTGGGACTCTCATACACTGCTGGTGGGACTGTGAAGTGATAAAACCACTGTGGAAAGCAGAATGGTGATTCCTTAGAAAGCTGGAATTGGAGATACCATTTGACCCAGCAATCCCATTACTAGGTATCTATCCTAAAGAAGTGTGAGCTAGGACAAGAACAGATACGTGCACACCCATGTTCATTGCAGCACTATTTACAATAGCAAAAAGATGGAAACAACCTATGTGCCCATAAACAGAAGAGTGGATGACCAAACTATGTGTTCTGGTTACCTAGTGCTGCTCTGACAGGAATCTGTCACAAATGGGATAGCTTGTGGTGGTTCCATCCCCTAAGGCCATAGTCCTACCCTTTGAGGCTGAGGCACCTCTGCTTCCCATTTCCTTGGTCTCTGCTTCTGCCGATTAATGCCCAAGGGCAACCCACTCTGCCAGAAATCTTCCTGCCTGAAGGACACTCAGCTTTCTTGCTCCATGAGCTGAACAACCTGCTACTCCATCTCATGCCAGTCTCTTCTACAAATTAATGCCTGAAGGCAACCCACTCCACCAGGAAGCCGCCTACCCAATGGCACCGGCTTTCTCCGCCATAGGCTGTAAGCCTGTTGCTGTTTAATGCCAGTCTCTGGGCTCTGCTTCTGCCATCTCTCGTGCCGTATGCCGGGGTCTCTCTGCCAGGATCTCAGGTCAAGGACGCACTCCACTTCTGTTTCCACATTTCAGGCATCTGTCAGAGCAACACCCCACTCTCTTGGTACCATATTCTGTTCTGGTTCCCTAGTCCCACTCTGACAGGAATATACCACAAGTGGTATGGCTTGACCAAACAGGAGTTTATTCTCTTACAGTTCAGGAGGCTAGAAGTCCAAGTTCAAAGTGCCAGGCTCTAGGGGCTGGGTGAAAGCCCCTCAACCTTGGGCTTCAGCTCTG
>NW_006922217.1:1347508-1348301 GCF_000298275.1 Orycteropus afer afer | reverse complement strand
GGAACACTGTTAGATAGATAGAGATAAGTATTGATTTGAGTGAAGAGAAGGGCAATGTACCAAATGTGAGTGATCAATATGGTGGCATTGAGGAAGTGAAAGACAGAGAGACATACATGGGAGGTACAGACAACAAAGATGAACCCTTTTGCACATACAGTACTGCATTGTCAGTGAAAGCAAACATGGGTGTATGAGTGGATAGATGGGTGGACAGATGGGTGGACAGGCTGAACTATTAGGTATGTCTATGAAGTGGGGAGTGTACCCAAGAACATGTACAGGGTTAGCAGACAATGGTCCTGTAAGTTTATGTGAATGATCAGAATTCCCAGGTGTATAGTAGAGCTGACAAGAGGCAAGGCGGTAGTCACTGTTTGGTCACAGCCAGCTACCCAGAGGGACTGAGTAGTTGAACCTGTGGGTTTGGGACCATAGTCGCAGGGAACATCAAGCTCAATTGGCATAACATACTACACAAAACATTGTTCTACCTCCTACTTTGGTGAGTAGCCACTGGGATCTTAAAAGCTAGCAAGCTGCCATCTAGATGCAACGATGGGTCTCTCCTCGTTCAGAGCAAAGAAGAATGAAGAAAACCAAAAATTCATGAATACAATCAGTCCTAGCAACTGGTACACCATCCAATCTGCAGCCTATATGACTATGAGACCAGAAGAACTAGATGGTGCCCTGCTACCAATGTCAACCAGTTGGAAGGGGATCTATGTAGGAGATCCTGAATAGAGAGGGAGAGCAATGTGGAACAAAACTCAAAATCATTTGGAGGAAA
>NW_006922217.1:1341335-1347063 GCF_000298275.1 Orycteropus afer afer | reverse complement strand
GTAATTGTCACAATCTTAGCTGTTTTCCTCTTTATTTGCTTCTTATCAGAAGCCTTTTCCTGAGTATATAAGGTGCATAGTAAAATGCAGAAGGAGCTCTGATGGTGCCGTGGTTAAAACGTTTGGCTGTCCACCAGAAGGTCGATGGTTTGAACCCACCAGCTGCTCTGCAGAAGAAAGATGGGGCAGTCTGCTTCCATAAAGATTTTTAGCCTTGAGAACCCAATGGGGGTCTCGGTGACTTGGAATTGACTTGAGGGCAGTGAATTTGGTTTATTTTTTAAATAAGAGCCACACCTCAAGTAGGTTTTATGCCCAGAATTAGGAACAATTATTTTGAGTAGTGTTGACTGGCAAGAGTGCTTTCCTCCTCACGGTGGCTCCTCGGGCCACCCCGCTCAAAGCAGGTGGTCACTGACTGTTTGTTTCAGAGAATGGGGGCTGCAAGGATGCCTTCTAGTATTAGCAAGAGAGTTAGGTGAATCTCACTTCTCATTAAAGACATCTAAATGTGACTGCTAAGAAAAGGGCTAAGCCATGGTGTTTTCAATCAGCTCATACACATGTAAAAGCTGGACAATGAATAAGGAAGACTGAAGAAGAGTTGATGCTTTTGAGTTGTGGTGCTGGTGAAGAATGCTGAAAGTCCCATGGACTGCTAAAAGAACTAACAGATCTGTCCTGGAGGAAGTGCAGCCAGAATGCTCCCTGGAAGTGAGAATGGCCAGACTTCGTCTCACCTACTTTGGTCCTGTTGTCAGAAGGGACCATTCCCTGGAGAAGGATGTCATGCTCGGGAAAGTGGAGGGTCAACCAAAAGGGGGAAGGCCCGCAACGAGATGGATTGACACAGTGACTACAACAATGGGCTCAGGTAGAGCAAGGATCGTGAGGCTAGCGCAGGACTGGCAGTGTTTCGTTTTGTTGTACTGGGGTCACTATGAGTTGGAACCAACTCGACAGCACTTAACAACAACAGCAACAGAAAACAACCAACAAGCAGGAACTTGCCAGTATCCAGTCGGTGTTGGAATATTCAGAGTGAATAAGTAGACTGAGCCTCTTTGGCAAAGCTGTGCGCACTGTAGGACTCTATGGTGGAGAGAGCTGATGAATGAGGTCTTCTGTGATGGTTCAGTGGAAGGATTCTCGCCTTCTGTGGAGGAGACCCAGGTTCGATTCCCAGCCAATGCAGCTCATGTGTAGGTACCACCCGTCTGTCAGTGAACACTTGTGTGTTGCTAAACAGGACTCAGAGGAGCTTCCAGACTAAGATGGACCAGGAAGAAAGACCCGGTGATCTACTTCTGAACATCAGCCAGTGAGACCCCTATGGACACAGTGGTCTGATCCACAGCCCATCATGGGGGTGGCGCCGGAGCAGGCAGCACTTTGTTCCATTGCACATGGGGTCACCATGAGTTGGGAGTGACTTGAAAGTAGCAAACAACAAGCCTGTCAGGATGAAGACTAGACTCTGCACTTGGGGCCCCACCACACTCTGTATATCCAGGGAAGCTACACACGCTTTGGGTATCTTTCAGCCCATCTCCATTTCTCAAGGGCACCCCTGGCTCTGCATGAATTCTACCCAGTATCTGCTAAGTAGGAGCTTTGGTGGCGTAGTGCCTAAGGCATTTGACTGCTAACCAGAGGCTGGCGGTTCAAACCCATCGGCCACTCCTCGGAAGGAAGGTTGGGCAATTTACTTCTGTAGTGATACCATCTTGGAAACCCAAGGAGGCGTCGCTATGAGTCGGGTCCGACTCCACAGCAGTGAGTTTGGTTTTTTTGGTTTATCTGCCAAGTCGTGTGTCTTCTACTGCCAAGTGTTGATGACTAGAGGGCATTATCTGAGGCTGAATTGGGCACTCGCTAGACGCTTGAATTAAAGAGCTGAACCCCCCCTGATTCCAGGTCCCAGATGCAAAGGGCGTGATAGGTCAGGGCAGGCTGGAGGCCAAGGGTGTGGTGTGCTTGGAGGATGATAGCAGTGCTCCTGCCCCTTTGACTCTCCACCAAGGATTGACAGTGTACGAAGCAGGTGCCGCTGCGGACTTGGTGAGCGCTGTGCGACTGCTTGCTTTCTGCTGCTCCTCCTTCAGTCACTTCATTTATAAACAAATGTTGTCGTTGTTAAGAATAGACACAGCAGAACACGCACCAATTCAACTGTTTCTCTCCATGTACAATTCAGTGCCACTGGTTACACTCTTCGAATCGTGCGTCCATTTTACCGTTCTTTTCTGAGCTGTTCCTCTCTCATTGACATCAATTCACTGCCCCCTAAGGTTCCTATCTAATCTTTTGAGTTGCTATTATCACTTTGATTCCACATAGATTTTTTTTTTTTTATTGTAATTTGGGTGAAAGCTTACAGAGGAAATTCACTTTCCATACAGCAGCTCACATACACTTTGTCTCATGACATTGACTGCAATTTCCCACAATGCAACAGCTCCCCTCCCACTTCCTCCCCATAGTTACCTCCTCCCTGTGTCCATCCCTCCATGCACTCCTGCCCCTCCCAGCTGTCTCCCTGTGCAAACACTGCCCTTCTATTTTCCCATGATTGATCTCTCCAATGAGTGTATCTACCTAACGTAAATGTTCAGCTCATATGCCTGTCTGTTATTTGGCTGGAAGCCACAAAAGTGGGTTCAATTCCAGACCTGAAGGGCAACTAGGGACCATAGTCTCAGTGGTTCCATCAGGCTCTATCGGACCAGCAAACCTGGTCCTTTTTTTTTCCTAATGATTTTGAGTTTTGTTCCACATTGTTCTCCCACTCTATCCAGGATCTCCTACAGAGATCCCCCTCAGAGTGGTTGATAGTGGTAGCCGGGTACCATCTAGTTCTTCTGGTCTCATAGTTGTATAGGCTGAGGATCATATGGTGTACCAGTCGCTTGAACTAATTGTTTCCATGTGTTTTTGGTTTTCTTCATTCTTCTTTGCTCTGGATGAGGAGAGACCCATCATTGCATCTAGATGGCAGCTTGCTAGCTTTTAAGATCCCAGGCACTACTCACCAAAATAGGATGTGGAACAATGTTTTTGTGTAGTATGTTATGCCAATTGAGCTTGACGTCCCCTGAGACTATGGTCCCAAGCCCACAGGTCCAATACTCACTCCCTCTTACTAGCTGGCCGTGGCCAAGCAGTGACTAAAACTTTGTCCCTTGTCAGCTCTACTATATACCTGGGATTGATTCTTACAGAACATACAAATACACTTGTAGAAACATTGTCTGCCAACCCTATACATTATCTTGGGCACACTCCCCTCTGCATAGACATACCTAATAGTTCAGTCTGTCCACCATCTATCCACCCATCTATCCAACCGTATACCCATGTTTCTTTCACTGACAACACAGTACTGTATGTGCAAAAGGGTTCATCTTTGTTGTCTGCACCTCCCATGTACCTTTCTATGTCTTCCTCTTCCTCAATGCCACCTGTTGATCACTTACATTTGGTACATTGCCCTTCTCTTCACGCAAATCAATACTTATCTCAGCGTTCCCTCCCCTCCCCTCTCATCCCTGGTAACCAACAAAGAAAATTTCCTTCCATATATAAACCTTCCCTTGACTTTTTACAATAATGGACTAATACAATATTTATCCTTCTGTAATTGACTTATTTCACTCAGCATAATGTCCTCCAAGTTCATCCACATTGTGCGGTGTTTTGCAGATTCTACATTATTTTTTAGGGTTGCATAGTATTCCATTGTGTGTATGTACCATAGTTTGGTTATCCATTCTTCAGTTGGTGGGCACCTAAGTTGTTTTCATCTTTTGGCTATTATAAATAGTGCTGTGATGAACATTGGTGTGCATATATCTGTTCTTGTCCTGGCTTTCACTTCTTTAGGATATATATCTAGTAAGGGAATGGCTGGGAGCTAACCAGAAGGCTGGTGGTTCAAACCCACCAGCCACTCCTCAGAAGGAAAGTTGGGCAATCTACTTCTGTAGTGCTACTGCTTCGGAAACCCAAGGAGGGGTCACTATGAGTCGTGTCCAACTTGACGGCAAATTACGACAACAACAATGCAATGGCTGGGTCAAATGGTATTTCTAATTCCAACTTTTTAAGGTGATTCCATATAGATAGTTCTTAAAAGGGCATAAAACCCAAGCCAGGTACCCACTGCCATTGAGTTAATTCTGACTCATAGCGACCCCCACAGGGTTTCTAAGGCTGTCAGTCTTTACTGATGCAGACTGCCTCATCTTTCTCCTTCAGAGCAGCTGGTGGGTTCAAACCGCTGACCTTTTTGTTAGCAGCTGAATACTTTAACCGCTACACCATCAGAGCTCTTTATAGTGCTCAAAGCAGATATTTTTTACTAGATAAGCTAGACTTTTCTTTGGTTTTAAGAAAACTGCAGGGGCTATTTTTGGTTTAAAGTTTAAAGATTATCTCAGGGCAATAGTTGGCAGTGGTTCCTCTGGCCTCCAGAAAGTCTAGAGTCCCTGAGAATTTGAAATTCTGTTTTATATTTTCTCTCTTTGGATCAGGATCGTCATTTTAATGGCAGAGTTGGAGTTTTTTTCCAGAACTTTCTCTCTGTACTTCAACATAATCTCAGGGCTTTGTGTATAGCTTTGATTTATGTGGTTTTTTCATTGTCCTTTCTTAGATTTTACATTTTCCTCCCCTTTCCCTAAAATAAAGGAGCTCTGGTGGCACAGTGACTAAGGTATTTGCTAACTGGAGGGTTGGTGGTTCAAACCCACCAGCTGCTCTGCTGAAGAAAGAGTGGGCAATTTACTTCTGTAAAGATTTATTGCCTTGGAAACCCAATGGGGGTCACTATGAATCAGAATTGACTCGATGGCAGTGAGTTTCGTTTGTTTTTTCTTCTCCCTAAAATGTTCAGAATGCTTAGATTTATTTTCTTTATAAAAGTTTTTACTTTAAATTCAATTCGCTTTTAATTTTGTTTTTCCTTTTGTACTCTTAGTCTGTATAATGCCGTCTAGTTTTATATTTTTTTAATTTTAATAATGTACATTTTTGTATCCTTGTACTTAATCTTTTATCCCTTTACTCTTGTGGTTTAATTTTCATCCATTTATAGGCTTTTGTCTCTTTTAGCCTAAATTGAATTGATTCTAGCTCTATTTTACCATTTCTACCATCTGTTTGTCAGTGTGTCCTACTATGTTGGATTGTGTGTTGCTGTGAATGCTGAGTCACT
The DNA here is from genome assembly GCF_000298275.1 of Orycteropus afer afer. Lineage (NCBI taxonomy): Eukaryota > Metazoa > Chordata > Mammalia > Tubulidentata > Orycteropodidae > Orycteropus > Orycteropus afer. Next base: position 1,341,848 of record NW_006922217.1, on the reverse strand, counting down.
GGTATTTCATATCCCAGCAGGGTCATCCATGGTGGACAGGTTTCGGTGGAGCTTCCAGACTCAGACAGACTAGGAGAAAAGGCCTGGTGATCCACTTCCAAAAATTAGCCAGTGAAAACCCTCTGGGTCACGAGAGAACATTGTGTGATGTTCTGACTGGTAACGAGTCCCCTAGGTTGCTGTTGTTGTTGTTATGTGCCATCAAGTCGGACCCTCCTTGGGTTTCCGAGGCTGTCAGTCTTCACAGAAGCAAAGCCCAAACCAAATTCACTGCCACTGACTTGACTTGACTCATAGCAACCCCTCCTTGGGTTTCCAAGGCTATCAGTCTTCACAGAAGCAAAGCCCAAACCACACCTACTGGAAGCAAAGCCCAAACCAAATTCACTGCCACTGACTTGACTTGACTCATAGCGACCCTTCCTTGGGTTTCCGAGGCGGTATCACTACGGAAGTAGATTGCCCAATCTTCCTTCCGAGGAGTGGCTGGTGGGTTTGAACCACCAACCTTCA
>NW_006922217.1:1338010-1340485 GCF_000298275.1 Orycteropus afer afer | reverse complement strand
TTTTTTTTTTTTTTAAATTGTGATTTGGATGAAAGTTTACAGAGCACCTTGGTTTTCCACTCAAGAATCCAGACATGTTCTGCCTTGTGATGTCGACTACAGTCCCCACACGGTGACAGCGTTCTTCCCACTTCTTCCGTCCGCCTCCGGTTTCCCTTCCTCCTTCCTTCCCATCCCTCCCACCTTCCCAGCTCCTTCCCTGAGCAAATGCTGTCCTCTACATCTCATATCCTTGATTGCTGTAATGAGTGCATCCCCTCCTGATGTTACTGTTCACCGTATAGGCTCGTCCAGCATTGGGCTGACAGTTTAGTCACAGGGGTTAAGCTCAGTTCCTAGTTTGAAGGGTACCTAAAGGCAATAGTGTGCAGGGTCCCACCAGTCTTGATCATACCACTAAGCCAAATCCTTGTTATGATTTTGAGTTTTGTTCCACATTTCCCCCCATTCTATCTGGGACATCTTATTGTGGGAGCACTCGTATTATTTGGAGTGGGCAGCAGTGGTAGCTGGGCACCATCTAGTTCTTCTGGTCTCAGACATGGAGGCTGGGGTTCACGTGCTCCCTCAGTCCTTTGGACTAACTGTTTCCTGCATCTTTGATTTTCTTCACTCTTCTTTGCTTCAAATGGGGTGAGACTAATTGTTGCACTTTATATGGCTGCTCACTCACTAGCTTTTAAGATGCCAGTTACTACTCACCAAAGTAGGGTGTAGAACATTGTCTTTGTGGACTATGTTATGCCAACTGACCTTAATGTCCCCTATACTATAGTTCATTTTAAAATTTTTGACATTCAATTCTGATGTGGATTAACAAATTCTCTTACTAAAAATGTTTAATGATACTTTAAAATACCATTAACTAATCTGATTAGACTCATCTTACTCTTAACCAATTGGGACCTCTGGTAGTGTAGTGCCTAAGGCATTTGACTGCTAACCAGAAGGCTGGAGGTTCAAACCCACCAGCTACTCCTAGGAAGGAAGACTGGGCAATCTACTTCCTTAGTGACACCACCTTGGAATCCCAAGGAGGGGTTGCTATGAGTCAGATCTGACTTGACAGGAGTGAGTTTTTTTCTTTTTTTAACCTCCCATTATCATTTTTCTCCTTTCTCTTGCATCATATTTAGAGGAGCATTGGTGGTGCACTGGCTAAAGCACTCAGCTGCTAACCAAAAGGTTGGTGGTTTGAACCCACGGGCTGCTCTATGGGAGAAAGATGAGGCAATCGGCTTCTGTAAAGATTGAAACCATATGTGACAGTTCTACTCTGTCCTTCAGGGCCTCTGTGAGTTGGAATTGACTGGACAGCAGTGGGTTTGGTTTAGGCTTTGCTTCTATAAAGATTGAAAAACCAAAACCAAACCCACTGCCATCGAGTCGATTCCAACTCATAGCGACCCCCATTGCATTTCCAAGGTGGTAAGTCTTTATGGAAGTACATTGCCCAGTCTTCCTTCCCCCGAATGGCTGGTGGATTTGAACCACCAACCTTCTGGTTAGCAGTCAAATGCCTTAGGCACTATGCCATTGGAGCTCCTTTCTGTAAAGATTACAGTCTTGGAAACCTTGTGGAGCAGTTCTACTCTGTCCTACCAAAACCAAACCCATTGCCACTGAGTCAATTCCTACTCATAGTGACCTCCATTGGGTTTACAAGGCTGTAAATCTTTATGGAAGTAGATTGCCTCATCTTCCTTGTGCAGAGCAGCTGGTGGGTTTGAACCACCAACCTTCTGGTTAGCAGCCAAATTCCTTACCCACTACACTACCAAAGCTCCTAATACTCTGTCCTAAACTCACTGTCATTGAGTCAGTTTGACTCATAGCAACCCCTCCTTGGGTTCTGAGGCAGTATCTCTACAGAAGAAGATTGCCCCATCTTCCTTCCGAGGAGTGGCTGGTGGGTTTGAACCGCCAGCCTTCTGGTTAGCGGTCAAGTGCCTTAGGCACTACGCTACCAGAGCTGCAAATTAAGAAAAAAGTATAGAAATAAATATCTGGCATATCAATGTCAATATTGATTATTTCTGAGTAGGATCAGAATTTGATTTTTCTTTAAGCTCTTCTGTATTTTCGACATATCGTACAAATGTATTGCTTTTGTAATGGGGTGGGGGGAAGAACCAAAAATAAATAAGACCACAGCAAAGACACTGTGTCAGCCGGATGACACCCATCTGCTGGCAGACACGGCCTGAAGGCTTCAGGTAATAACCTTGGTTTATTGTCATCATGGCCAGAGAGAAGCTCATGTAGCAGAAAGGGGATGCTGGAGGCCTTGTTCCTTCCTGTGTTCCCCACAGTCACCCTCTTACCACTTAATCAAGCTCTTGGCCTTTCTAGGACCAGAAAACAAAGCAAATCAGTTGTGGTAGAGTTGACTCCAACTCATAGTGACCCCTTGTATGTCAGAGTAGAAGTGGGCTCCAAAGGGTTTTCAGTAGCTGTTTTTTTTTTTTTTTTTTT
>NW_006922217.1:1334536-1337255 GCF_000298275.1 Orycteropus afer afer | reverse complement strand
CCAACCTTCCTTCCGAGGAGTGGCTGGTGGGTTTGAACCGCCAGCCGTCTGGTTAGCAGGCAAGTGTCTTAGTCACTATGCTACGAAAATACCATGGCTTGGGTTAGGTGCACCTTAGTCTTCAAAGAGACATCTTTGCCCTTTAGCAGTTCAAGGAGGTCTTTTGCAGCAGATTTGCCCAGTGCAGTACATTATCTGATGTCTTGACTACTGCTTCCACTGGTGTTGATTGTGGAACCAAGCACTTCATAAAGAACTGGCCAGTGGAAACCTTATGAATAGCAGTGAAACATGGTCTGATGTATTACTGGAAAACTTTATGAATAGCCTTGAAACATTGTCCGATATAGTGCCGGAAAATGAACCCCTCAGGTTGGAAGACACTCAAAATACTACGGGGGAAGAGCTCCCTCCTCAGAGTAGAGATGACCTTAATGATGTGCATGGGGTGAAGCTTTTGGGACATCCATTTTCTCATGTGGCATGACTCAAAATGAGAAGAAACAGCTGCAAACATCCATTAATAATCAGAACACAGAATATGTGAAGTATGAATCTAGAAAAATGGGAAGTTGTCAAAAAAACCAAACAAACCCTACTTCTAGCTAAACTTAATGAGCACCTTCTACATTCCACATGCCACTGTTTCTTCTGAGCAATGAATTTTTTAAAATTTTTATTTAATAGCCATTGTGAGTCATACGACTGGTTGTTTCCTTCCTTGGGTTGGCAGCGAAGAAGTTTCATGCCTAAGATGTGACACATCTTTAACTGCTATTCGTGAGTTCAGCATTCTCTCACATCTACCCAATCCACATTTGTTCTTTCTTTGATTTCCTCCCTAACTTTGAGTCTTGACTTACTGAATATCTTTTAAATCTTTTTGGGGAATAATATGTTGTTATTAGTTGCTATCAATCGATTTCATACCCTATGTGACAGAGTAGAACTGCCCTATAGGGTTATTTTTAGGCTGTAAGGGTTACAGGAGAAGATTGGCATGCCTTTTTTTCCATGGAGCTATTGAGTGGGTTCAAACTGCCAACCTTTCAGTTAGGGGTCAAGAGCTTAACCATTGTGCCACCAGGGAATAACAACTCAAAACTAAAAACTCAGCGCTGTTGAGTCGGATCCAACTCATAGCAACTCCTCCTGATGTTTCTGAGGCAGTATCACTGTGGAAGTAGATTGCCAAGTCTTCCTTCCAAAGAGTAGCTGGTGGATTTGAACTGTCAGCTTTCTGGTTAGCAGTCAAATGCCTTAATAAATGAATTGACTAAATGGATATGAGCTGTCTCATCTTACTTCCTCAGTCTCATTTCTGTAGAACTCTTTCCACACCAATGCATGTGTGTGCAAACGTGCACACGCGTGCACACACACACACTCATATAGCTCCCTCTCCTGGGTTTATTCAGAATGAATAGTGTTCCTGTTTGGATTCATCGTACTATCTTCATGCTTTTGCATTCACTATAAACTCTGCTTAGAGTTGCCTCTGCTTGATTTTGCTGATTCCTACTCATTCTTTTTTTCAATGATATTTTATTGTTTTTGGTGAAAGCTTACACAGCAGTTTAGGTTCCTATTCAATATTTTTACACAAATGTTCAGTGTCATTAGCCCTACTCATTCCTACAGGGTTAACTTTTGAGTTAGTCCCTTGAATAGCCTTCCTCCATTAATTTCCCTCTTTTCCTGCCCTTCTGCTTAAGATGCTCCTCCCTGCTCTCACCCAAAACCAAAACAACTCACTGCCGTCCAGTCCATTCCAACTCACAGCGCCCCTAGAGGACAGAGTGGAACTGCCCCATGTGGTTTCCAAGGCTGTCATCTTTACAGAAGCAAAGCCCAAACCACACCCACTGCTGTGGAGTAGATTCTGACTCACAGCGCCCCTAGAGGACAGAGTGGAACTGCACCATAGGGTTTCCAAGGCTGTCAATCTTTACAGAAGCAAAGCCCTAACCACACCCACTGGTACTGAGTAAATTCCAACTCACAGCGCTCCTAGAGGACAGAGTGGAACTGCCCCATAGGACTTCCAAGGCCGTGAATCGTTACAGAAGCTGACCACCTCATCTCTACCGGGAAACAGCTGCTGAGTTGGAAGCGCTGACTTTCTGGTTAGCAGCCCAGTGATTTAACCGTTGTGCCACCAGAGTTTCTTCTTGCTCTCACAGAACCTCCATAACAGCGTGCATCCCAACTGTAACAGACCGTTGGCTTCTCTTAGTCTTCTGCACTAAACTACAAGTCCCTTGCTAGCTGGGACCTTTTATTTTTTGGAATGTTTCCTTTAAGGACACCTAAGTGTCACTGGACACTTGCCTGCATTGTAACAGTGAGAAAACATAAAACAGACAATGGGGAGAGTGGTCTTAGAGACACAGAGTTTATTTTTGGGGTGAGTTAATATGTTCTAGGTAGATTGTAGGGTCGCTATGAGTCGTAGTTGATTCAATGGCAGTGGGTTGGGTTTGATTTGGGTTGGTAGATTGTAAGAAGACCTGGTAGCACAGTGAATAACAGATCATGACTGCTAGCCAAGAGGTTAGTGGTTCAGACCCACCAGCCCATTCATGAGAGAAAGACAAGACAATCTACTTCCATAAAGATTACTGCCTAGGAAACCCTATGGAGGTAATTCTACTCTGTCCTATAGGCACTAGGACTCTGAATCAACTCAGTAGCAGAGGGTGTTTTTTTTTTTTTTTTT
>NW_006922217.1:1329795-1334191 GCF_000298275.1 Orycteropus afer afer | reverse complement strand
CTGGTGGGTTTGAACCGCCAGCCTTCTGGTTAGCAGTCAAGTGCCTTAGGCACTACGCCACCATAGCTCCCTCAAGGGCATGGTTTCACTCTATTAATACCTGTCACGGTGATCATTTGACTTGACACAGGTTGGCCTTGTCTTCATATCTGTAGATACAGTTCCTATTTTCAGAGTCTAATAAGTAAACCTTGGCTCAAAGATATTTTTGACTTTGGCATCTCTGTCTTTTCATGTATACAGCACCCAATAAATTTTCTTTCCATTCACCACACAGCTCCAGATGTTTTCCTTTACAACAGCTCTTGCTCCAGTCTGCCCTGGATTTAATAACATCCTCCTCCTCCTCCCAAGCCTGATCCCCTGAAATAAGCTCTGGCCATTTTATCCCCTTCTCCTCTTGCTTCTAGTCAGTGGCCAAATCCCCTAGTTCCTGTCCCTGAAACGTGTCGCCCATCCGTGCTTTGCTTTACTCCTCTTACACTTTCTCAGTGTGGGCCTTCATTTCCTGTCCATTGTTGTGAGAAGTTGATAGCTCATCTCTCTGCTTCCTGGCCGTCGTCTCCAACCCTCCCTCCACTGGGATGACAGACACCTTCACAAAACACATGCTGGTCCTCATTTCCTTCTTCTCCGTGGACCTGGGCCCAAATCAAGGGCCAAATGCATTTCGTTGAATAAATAAACTACCTTCAATGGCTCTTCATTATCTCTGCAATATTGTCGGAATTTCCTAGCAAGACATTAGTGACCCTACATAACTGTGATGGTTATGTTTGTGTGTCAACTTGGCTGGGCCTGGCTGAGTGGCTGAGCAGCTGGATGTAGTATTCCTCATGATGAGACTGGCAGTCAGCTCCATGGTGGAATCTACTGGGAGCAGCTGAGTAGCTGCCTTTGGATGTGGTCTGCTTCCTGTATATAAGGAGAAGCCTTGGGAATGGTCTCTAGCCTATGGGACGCTTGGACCCTGCATGGAGCCATGTCATTGTTGAGCACCCTGCTATGCTCTGCCGACCTTGGGACTTACAATGGATTTAAGTCAATGGCCTGCTGTGTGGTTTGGTAACATCGGGACTGTGCCTTTTTACTTGTCAACCTTGGGGCTTCTCAGCCTCAGCAGCCAGCAGCTGTCTGAGTGAAGAAACGCCTCTAGCTCCAGTGGGCCGGGAGCAGGAGGCAGAGCTGGACCCCAAGCTTGAGGGGCTTTCTCCCAGCCCCTAGAGCCTGGCACTTTGAACTTGGACTTAAAGCCTCCAAACTGTAAGAATAAACTCCTGTTTGTTAAGGCCATCCCATTGGTGGTATATTCTTGTCAGAGTGGCACTAGGGAGCCAGCACAATAACTAAACCCTAAGGTCTTTCAGCTTCTCCCCAACTTTCTGCAGCATCTCCTGAGCTCTCCAACTACTCTCAGCATTAGTGCCATTTCTTACACTCGAGTACCCTTCCACAAGTACCTTTCCTTGTCAGAATTACATCTATCCTTTCAAGTTCAACTTAAATTCCACCTCCTCCATGCTTCCACTTGGATTGATAGATATATTTTCCTTCTCCATTATGTTCCAATAGAATTTAACTTATCTACTTCTCTCCTGGGAGCTCTGGTGGTGTAGTGCCTAAGGCACTTGACTGCTAACCAGAAGGCTGGGGGTTCAAACCCACCAGCCACTCCTCAGAAGGAAGATGGGACAATCTACTTCCATAGTGATACTGCCTCGGAAACCCAAGGAGGGGTCGCTATGAGTCAAGTCAAGTCAATGGCAGTGAATTTGGTTTGGGCTTTGCTTCCAGTAGGTGTGGTTTGGGCTTTGTTTCTGTGAAGAGTGACAGCCTTGGAGACCCAAGGAGGGGATACTGTGAGTCAGGTCTGACTCCACGGCACATGACAAAACACAAACACTTCTCTCCTAGAACCTACCATCTTTTTCCTGACTTACAATGATTGCACTGACTACATGCCTGAGTTTCCTCTTCCATGCTGTCAGGATTCTCTCTGATGGCAGGAGAAACGTCGTCCTTAGCTTGGCATTCATCACAGCCCCTAGCAATTTGCCTCCCCTGGAAGAAATGTCCATTGAACATAATTAGGGCTTTGGAATCACTGGACAGAGATGGACCAGTGCCTTTGAGTTGGCACCAATTCATGGTGACCTTATGTACAAGAGAACAAGATGTTGCCAGCTCCTGAGTCATCATCACAACAGCTGGCATGTTCAAGTTCATTGTTGATGCCACTGTGAGAATCCAGCTCACAAGGGTCTTCTTTGCCCTCACAGGCCCTCAGCTTCAGCAAGTTGATGACCTTCTCTGCAATTGATCCCTCCTTGGTGATGGGTCCAAAGCAAACGAGTCTGGCAGTGTTTTGTGGTGATCCATAAAGTTTTCATTGGCTGATTTTGGAAAGTAGATCTCCAGGCCTTCGTGTCTTGGTCTGGAAGCTCTGCTGAAACCTGTCCACCATGGGTGACCCTGCTGGTATTTGAAATACCAGTGGCATAGCCTCCAGCCTCACAGCCACCTGCAAGTCACCACAGAACGACAGACAGATGATTGTAGTAACTAAGAGATCTGTATTCTCTCTTATTGGTAGTGACAAGGAGCTCTGATAGCACAGTGCCTAAGGCATCTGACTGCTAACCAGAAGGCTGATGGTTCAAACCCACCAGCCACTCCATGGAAGGAAGACTGGGCGATCTACTTCCGTAAAGATTTACAGCCTTGGAAACCCAGTGGGGTTTGCTATGAGTCAGGATCAACTTGATGGCAGTGGGTTTGGTTTGTTATTTTATTAGTAGGCACTTGAAGCAAAAAGAAAGATTGTGACTGGAAATTAAGGCAAAATCAGGACATATTCTGGGATTTATTTTGCTTTCTTTCTTTCTTTCTTTTTTTTTTTTTTTTTTCAAATTGTGAGTTGGGTGAAAATTTACAGAGCAAATTCACTTTCCATACAGCAGTTCACATACACCTTGTTTCATGACATTGACCACAATTTCCCACAATGCAACAGCTCCCCTCCCACTTCCTCTCCATAGTTACCTGTTCCCTGTGTCCATCCCTCCATGCACTCATGCCCCCCGAGCTGTCTCCCTGTGCATAAACAGCCCTTCTTTCTCCCATGATTGTTCTCTCCAAGGAGTGTATCTACCTCAGATAAATGTTCAGCTCCTATGCCTGTCTTTTGTTTGGCTGGAAGCCACAAGTGTGGGTTCAATTTCACACCTGAAGGGCAGCTAGGGGCCATAGTCTCAGTTGTTCCATCAGGCTCTATCAGACCAGCAAACCTGGTTCTGGGATTTCTTAAAATAAAAATCTTCCATGACCCCAGACCAGTCATTTAAGTAAAACTCATTTGCCATATAGACTGTCTTCAAGGGCTCTTCTAAGGAAAAAATAATTTTTGAAACACCCAAAACTGTTGAGATCTTTTGATTCTCTAGGAAAAGCTATGGCACAAATAACCTACATATAAGAGGCCTTGGAATGGTTAACTTGTGAAAAGCCCAGGCCTGAAGGTCAAGGCAAAGTCTGATAACAAAGGGAAGTGCTGCAGGTAGCTTCCATCAGGGAGTTATTTTCTCCCTGCCCAAAGCCTGGCTGGCTTATGTAACTCCACCTCGCTTCTGCACAGAGATAACGCCAGTCGAGGGCAACCACACACGGTAGTTGCGCAGAGCCTGCATTGAGAGGGAATATGCATTGCTCAGATTCTTTCAGAAGCCAATAAGGAGCAGTAATAATTCTAGCAGGGAAATGAAGACTCTGTAGTTCATTAGGTAAATATTGAGCAATGACTCTTCAACTGTTGTAATTATATGAAAACCAGATGAATTTAAAACCAGTGTAAGGCTCAGAAAGGAGACTCAGTGGCACAGGGTATAAGTGTTTGGCTGCTAGCTGAAAGGTTGGTAGTTTGAACCATCAGCCACTCTGGGGGAGAAAGATGAGGAAGTTGGCTTCCGTGATGATTACACAGCATTGGAAACCCTATGGGGGCAGTTCTACTCTGTCCTGTAGAGTTAGAATTGACTTGAAAGCAATAGGTTTTTTTTTTTTTTTTTTTTAATTTGTTTATAGGTCCCAGATAAAGATGAACAAATTAGAGGATGGTCTACGTGGGACCAGGACATAACAGTTGCTCTTAGGGACATGTGACTGCAGGGCTTAATATACTTTTTAACAATTCCTTATTGGAATACATAGGACTGTTCTGTGTCCTATTTGCTGTCTATTTAAATATGTGCAGTGAACTTCAGTTCATTTCGTAGCTTTGGCTCAGCTACTTCCAAGTAACCCTTCTGCATGATTGATAAAGTACTAACTTAAAAAACGTCCTTTGGATTCATGGATACAGCTAGTCCTAGCGACTGGTACACCATGCGATCTGCAGCCT
>NW_006922217.1:1327781-1329189 GCF_000298275.1 Orycteropus afer afer | reverse complement strand
ACATGCCATCTGGACAGAAAGAGGGGTGAAGAGGAAGAGTCAATGAGAGTCACTTACACTTACAATGGTACAAGTACTTTTGTGCTCTTTATTTTTTTTTCCTTAGGGAAATAGAGACATTAAGCTTCTTTCTCAGATAAGCTCAGGGGCTGAAATTTAAACCCTGATTGGTGTAATTCAAGAGGTCATGCTCTTTCTAGCTCATACTTCTGCATCCCAAGGTTCTGGGGCCCAGAGCAAGCAGATAGTGAATGGGATTTAATTATGGCTGTGCTGGTTTTGCTGTGCAGTTGCTGGGTGTTGCAAAGATTTAATGCACTCAGCTGCTAACCAAAAGGTTGGAAGTTCAAGTCCACCCAGAGGCACTTCAGAAAAACGGCCTGGTGATCTACGTGTGAAAACCAAGCCACTAAAAACCCAGGGGAGCATATGTCTATTCTGCACACATGGTGTCACCCTGAGTTCCTCCAACCTCCACTCCTCCATACACCCCCAGCAAAACCCAATCCCTCCCATCGAGTGGATTCTGACTCCTAGCGACCCTGCAGGACAGAGCAGAACTGTGCCCTAGGGTTTCCAGGGCTGTCAATCTTTACAGAAGCAAAGCCCAAACCACACCCACTGCCATGGAGTCCATTCTGACTCACAGCGCCCCTAGAGGACAGAGTGGAGCTGCCCCATTGGGTTTCCAAGGCTGTCAGTCTTTACAGAAGAGAACTGCCACATCTTTCTTCCATGAAGCAGCTGGTGAGTTCCAACCCCAACCTTTCGGTTAGCAGGCAAGTGCTTTAAACACTGCACCAGCAGAGCTGCTGAACCCTGGCAAAGTCAGGAATATGTGTCTGTTGGATGAGGACCAGGTGTTGGTTGATATCTAATGAGACAGGGGCAGTGTCCGAGTAGGCAGCACCCATCGTCCAACATGCATGGAAGCTACACGTGTGTTAGCAGCCCTCTGGCACATTTTAATCTCCTGCATGTTATTGCCCTCCATTTATGCCCCCTGTGGGTGACGCTCTCTGCTTGTGGACCACTGAAATGTCTAAGCCTGATACCTTGGAGCCCTTTTGCCTTTAAGTGTTGTCCGAATTCCTTGGACATTAGTTATTCCTATGCTATCATGAAGGAGTCATAGTGGCGTAATGGTTAAGTACTTGGCTGCTAACCAAAAGGCTGACAGTTCAAACCCACCCTGCAGGCCCACAGGAGAAAGATCTGGTGATCTGCTCCCATAAAGACGACAACCTAGGAAACCCTCTGGTGCAGTTCCACTCTGTCCTCTAGGGGCGCTGTGAGTCAGAATCAACTCCACAGCAGTGGGTGTGGTTTGGGCTTTGCTTCTGTAAAGACTGACAGCCTTGGAAACCCTCTGGTGCAGTTCCACTCTGTCCTCTAGGGACGCTGTGAG
>NW_006922217.1:1326451-1327506 GCF_000298275.1 Orycteropus afer afer | reverse complement strand
GGTGCAGTTCCACTCTGTCCTCTAGGGGCGCTGTGAGTCAGAATCAACTTCAAGACAGTCAGTGTGGTTTGGGCTTTGCTTCTGTAAAGATTGACAGCCTGGGAAACCCTGTGGTGCAGTTCCACTCTGTCCTCTAGGGGCGCTGTGAGTCAGAATCAACTTCAAGACAGTCAGTGTGGTTTGGGCTTTTCTTCTGTAAAGATGACAGCCTAGAAAACCCTCTGGTGCAGTTCCAGTCTGTCCTCTAGGGGCACTGTGAGCCAGAATCGACTCAATGGCACCCCAACAACATGCTATCATGAAAATTCATTCAAGTCAAGATATTTACTATGTACTTAGCATGCATAAGAGGCTGGGGATTCAAGATGAATGAGAAATAGTGTTGTCCCTCAAGAGATTCCTTCTCTGGGGGGACAGTGAGACAGCTGCAAGGAGGGCACAGGGGAGTGCGTGAATACCTGTGCTCAGGAAAGCTCTAGAGAGAGGTGACGTTTGAGCTGGGGTTTGAAAGGTGCAATCTCCAGGTGTGGCAGGGCAGGAGGGTGTTCAGACAGGACGAGTACAGGGCACATGGGGAACAGGGTCAGTGGGGCAGGATGCTTTAGGAGAACTGGTTGCCGTTGGGTTGTTAAAGACTTAGCCTGCAGACCATGGGAGCCTTCTGATGGAGTCTGAGCTGGGAAGGATGCAGTCAGAGCTGTATTTCAAACATGCTAGTGTGAGGATGGAAAGAAGGGGATGAAACCTAGCGGACTCTGTTAGAAAGACTGTCACAGGTCATAGGCAAGTGACGACAGTTACCTCAAGCTGGGTTATGGCAATGGGAAGGAGGGGGAGGGGTAGATTTGAGGGAAGTAGTGGCACAGTGCTTAAAGCGTTCAGATGCTAACTGGAAGGTCAGAGGTTTGAACCCAACAGTAGCTGCACAGGAGAAAGATGTGGCAGTCTGCTTCTGTAAAGATGATAGCCTAGAAAACCCTGTGGGGCAGTTCCACTCTGTCCTCTAGGGGCGCTGTGAGTCAGAATCGACTCCATGGCAGTGGGTGTGGTTTGGG
>NW_006922217.1:1323782-1325906 GCF_000298275.1 Orycteropus afer afer | reverse complement strand
TTGGTTCGGGCTTTGTGTCTTAAAAAAAAAAACAAAAAAAAAAAACCCAAACTCAATGCCATTGAGTTGATTCTGACTCATAGCGACCCCCATTGGGTTTCCAAGGCTATAAATCTTTATGGAAGCAGTCTTTCATTCTTCCATAGAGTGGCTGGTGGGTTCGAACCACCAACCTTGTGGTTAGCAGCCAAATGCCTTAACCACTCCACCACCAGAGCTACTTTCTATAAAATTTACAGCCTTGGAATCCCTATGGAGCAGTTCCACTCTGTCCTCTAGGGACGCTGTGAGTTGGGATCGACTGATGGCAGTGGGTTTGGTTTGGGCTTTGCTTCTGTAAAGATTGACAGCCTAGGAAACCCTATAGGGGTTTGCTATGAGTCAAAATCGACTCCATGGTAGTGGGTGTTTAATTTGGATTTAATGTCAAGATAAAAAAAATAGATACTATCCTTCAAAAGAAAGCTAGAGTAAATGAAGTGTGTTTATCAAGATTTATCTATGGAGCTAAATTAGGTCTTGAGAAGGGAGATATCATTTCACTTCATTCTGAGAACACATGCGAATGAACATGTCAGAAATGATGACAATCATTATGCTTTTATAATTGACTCCTTACATATTCTAAATATATTCTTTTAATTAGTAACCACTCTGTTTTTTAGCTTCCCCAAAGTGAGACTAAACTTGGCTTCTAATGCAAAGCAGTTTGTAATTTTCATGTAAGGTGACATGCTATTAAGTATAAAGAATGACAAATGTTTTTCCACTAAAGACTCAGAAATGACAAACGAGAACTTGAGAAAATCACTGAGCAAATATCTAATTTATAAAGTTGCTTGGAAAAGTCACTGTGTCATCACTATCAGATTCAAAGTAAAGATGACGGGAAGACGCCTACATTTTAACTCTGAAAATTTATCCAAAGTTTTGACCAGGCAAGATGACAATTGCAAGAGATTTTTTAAAATATTCTTAATAAGATCTTATTTAGGAATATATTTGAGAGCCTTGTTCAGTTGTAATAATAACCAAACCAAATGAAGCTCACTGATTCTGACTCACAGCGCCCCTAGAGGACAGAGTGGAACTGCCCCAGAGGGTTTCCAAGGCTGTCAATCTTTAGGGAAGGAAAGCCCAACTCAAACCCACTGCCCTGGAGTTGATTCTGACTCACAGCGCCCCTAGAGGACAGAGTGGAACTGGCTGGTAATCTTTAGGGAAACCAACTGCCCATCTTTCTCCACTGGAGCAGTTTGGGGTTGGAATTGGTGATCTTTCGGTTAGCAGCCTAATGCTTAACCACCTTGCCACCAGGGCTCTAGTCAGCATGCATTCAGCTCACTCCTGGGCCAGAACTGGCCGCCCAACATGCTTTACATACATTATTTCACAAAACATGAATGGTTGCCTTGTATTGCCTCACATTACCAGAATTCTCTTTAGCGTGATGCTGTGTCACTATCCTTCTGCTCCCAAATTTAATCTTACTACTTCACTATGATAAGGGCATAAGGTCAGGGGATAAAAATATTGGATGTCAAGTTGGATGGCGGGGGGAGGGTGCTTATGAAGACTAGAGTAGTTGGAGTTGGCTGGTCTCCAGAGTTTCATTTAATAGACTCTGCAAGTCTCTTATTAGATACTAGAACAATCAAGAAAGTTTTGCTCATAGAGCTATGTGCTGAAGTATTTAGGGCAAAGTGTCTCGATTTCTGCAATTTGCTTTCAAGTGGTTCAGAAAAAAAATTAAAATGTCATGTGGAGAGAGACACAGGGAGTGATGAAGCAAAAGGGGCAGTGTGCAGACAATTGGTGAATCTGGGTAAAAGACAAGTGGGTGTTCATTGTACCATTTCTTTAACTTTTCTTTATATTTGAAAATTTTCCGTATAAAGAGTTAGGAGAAAGACCTTCCAGAATTAAAAAAAAAAAAAAGGTCTATGTGATGAAGAATTTTCAAGATTAGTAATGGCTTCAAGGCAATGGAATTTGTCTGTGATTGCTTTGTTGTTTGTTCTCAAGTTGATTCTGACTCACAGCACCCCTAGAGGGCAGAGTGGAACTGCCCCATAGGGTTTCCAAGGCTGTCAATCTTCACAGAAGCAAAGCCCAAACCACACC
>NW_006922217.1:1319351-1322427 GCF_000298275.1 Orycteropus afer afer | reverse complement strand
AGGCTGCAGATCACATGGTGTATCAGTCACTAGGACTAATTGTTTCCATGTGTCTTTGGTTTTCTTCATTCTTGTTTGCTCTGGATGAGGAGAGACCCATCGTTGCATCTAGATGGCAGCTTGCTAGCTTTTAAGACCCCAGTCGCTACTTGCAAGGCTACAAATCTTTACAAAAGCAGACAGCCACATCTTTCTTCCACTGAGAGGCTGGCTGCTTACATCCGTAGACCTTTTGTTTAGCAGGCAAATGCCTTAACCTCTATGCTACCAGTGCTCCTCACAGAGACTACTGTGAGCAGTTTCTGTTTAAAGGACTGATTAACAGAAGTATCATATTTGAGAGAATTTCTTTATATCATGGGCACAATACTAAGGGTAGAGTGATACTTATTACATGCTCATCCTTGGGAGGAGTATAATCCATTGCTGTTGAGTTCATTTTGACATATGGTTACCCCACGTATGCAGAGCACAGCTGCGCTACAAAAATTTTTCAAGGCTGCTCTTTCAGAAGATTGCCAGGGTAACTCTGTGCTGCTGTAACAGAAAATAGCACAGGTGGATGACTTTAACAAACAGGAGTTTATTCTCTCACAGTACTGGAGCCTAGAAGTCTGGCTCCAAAGTGCCAGCTTCTAGGGGCTGGGTGAAAGCCCCTCGACCTTGGACTTCAGCTCTGCCTCTTGCTCCTGGCCCACTGGAACTGGAGGCTCTCTTCACTCACGTAGCTGCTGGCTGCTGAGGCTGACAAATCTGAGGTTGTCAAGTAAAAAGGCACTGTCTGGATATTACCAAACCACATGGCAGGCCACTAATTCAAGTCCAGAGACAGTCCCAAGATTGGCAGGAAACATGGCAGACTGCTAAATGAAGACTCAGCTACATGCAGGGTCCACATGTGTCAAAAAGCTAGAGACCTTCCCTAAAGCTGCTTTTTAGGTGTTGGAAGCAGACCACATCCCTAAAGCAGCTACTCAGCTGCTCCAGTAGATTCCACACTAATCCCATCATGGGGAATCACTATATCCATGTGACCAGCCACTCAAACCCAGGCCCAGCCAAATTGATACATAACTTTAACTACCACACCAGGCTTTTCTGCTGAGGCAGCCCTGGGTGCCTGGGTGGGTTTGAACCGCCAGCCTTTCAGTTAGTAGTTGAGGGCTTAACTCTTGCACCAACCAGGGACGTCTAGTGGGAACATACAGAAATATAAAATAAGCATCTTCTCCTCAGGGAAATTGCAGTCACACTTCAGAACAGTGCAATCAGGGGCAAACAGTGGGTGCATACTAATTGTGGCCAGCATTCAGTAAAAGGCAGGGATCACTGAGGACTGGGGGAGCCCAGGAAATGTGAATAGGAAAGCTGAAAACACGCTGAGTATGCTATACCTTCATATTTTTGAGTTCTCAATCAATGACCTAAATATAGACATGGAAGCTATTCCCCTGGGTAAGTGAAGATGAAATGAAGGAAAGCCATTTTAATTTGAATGTCAATTCAGCTTGGAATTCAGTAGAAGTTAATCACTCTAGTATCAATATCTCAAATACAGGGACACTGTAATCATTCACTAAAATCCTGTTTACTTTATTAATTACTGGTATATTTCATGTTGACATGATATGAAAAGTAAGTGTATGTCATTTTAAAATAGAGCTTTTAAAATTCTCCCTTGGTGAGTAATGTCACAGATTACACATGTTTTGAAGAAGGCTGCATCATTTTTCTTTTGAATTTCTGCTGCTGCAAACTTTGCTAAAATTGCTATCAACTGCTATTCATTTTCCTTAACGTTTAGTTCTGTTATCATCTAGGACAGAGGTGGACAGCTACCAAGCATCTGTAGATAGTTTTTGTTGAGATTTGAGCTTTTTTCCTAAAAGTTTTTCAATTATAAAGATAAAAGTGTAGTGATCTTATATGTAAATCAAGACGAATAAAGGCATGCAAATAAAACGAGCATCTATCCGATGTTTTTAAACTTCTTTGCTTCAGGACCCGGGAGTATGTATTTGGTTTTCTTTCTTCTTTATTTTGCAGCCTTCTTTGCTTTTCTTAAGTTTACTTAAGCCCGAACCATCTCCTTGATGGCTGTGTTCCATTGTGACAGGGCTTAGGTTGGTATTTTCAGGGATCTCCTGATAGGTATTGTGGATTATCTGTTATCTGGGTTGGAGAGAGATTGAAGATAGGGCGAAGAAAAAGGGAGAAGCTGGAGAGGGAGATGAGAAGGTCTTGTAGGCAGAATGTTAACGGATTGAAAGCAGTCGATGACATGGCGATAATCCTCTTGGGGTTGCCTGAACCCTCAGCCCGACACAAACAGGTAGATCTGTTTCCAAGAGCCCAAAACCCAGGTAAGATCACGTATAGGTGGGAACGCAAAAGGATTGCAGAGGTACACGGCAACCAGAGGCGATGATACAAGGCCCTTTCCAAAAACTCGGCCTAAACTATGCCTCCCTGCCTCTCTACTCGGCAAGACTCTCGCCAGACCCTCGTCCCGCGCCGCCGGCTGAGGACGAAGGGTGAGAGCCACCTCCTCCGCAATGCCCCACCCTCTCGGAGTCGATGCTCCGCTCTCAAGCCCTGCTCTTCATTGGCCGAGGCGCTCGCCAATCCTGGTGAAGCGGTCCGAGGAGTGGGCTCCGGTTGGTGGAGCAGGCTCCGAGTCCCCGCCTCCTGCTCCAGGGTCACCCCTCCCACCGGGAAGGGGGCGTGGCCGCGGCAGTGGCCGGCCGGGGGTGGTGTCGCTGGCGCCGCTGCGTGCGGTGAGGTGCGGGCGGGGGCGCCAGCGGCCGGGCGTCTGGACCATGGAGCTCCGAGCCCTGCTCCGGCGCTGGCGGTGCGCCGGACCGGTGAGTGCGGGCCGTGGCCGCGCGGCTCCCTGGCCCCCGCTGCCCTTCCTTCTCGGCTTCGTGCCGGGCGGCTGCCCCAGGGGAGGGTCGGGAACGGGTCGGGCCCCGCGGCCAAGTGAAGTTGCTGCATCGGTGCCGGTGCACACGGGGCGCGGGGCCACTGCGGCCCGCTGCGTCCTCCCAGCACCCCGCCGGCTGCAGGTCCTGCCGGC
>NW_006922217.1:1314210-1319251 GCF_000298275.1 Orycteropus afer afer | reverse complement strand
CCTCGCGCTGCGGGCCAGCCGCTCGCCATCCCGGCCGCAGGTGGCGCCCGGCCTCCCTTGTGCCTTGCTCCCTGGTCTCCACAGCCCGCCGGGCGCCGGAGCCTCCCTCCGGCCGTCCTTGCCCGCGGGCCGCACATCGCGCGCCCTGGGTCAGGCCCTCGTACTGCCCGCGCCGCGCGTTCGGCGGACCCGGGAACCGAGTGGCCGCCGCAGCGCCAGGCTCGACTCCTGGCGGGTGGAAGACTGTCCGGTTGCCGAGCGGCGCGCTGAGGGCGAGGGGAAGAGGCTGCAGCCCGAGCGGCTTCGCGTGATTGATCATCCCCGGGGGCTTCCGCGGGGCCGGCTGGCGGCGCGGCGGGCTGACTCGCGCGCCGGCTCGCGCGCCTCCTCAGCGCCGGAGCTCAGCCAGCGGAAAATCTTACTCTTACCGCCTAGGGTTCTCACAGGCAATGGCGATTTCTTCTTGCGTTAGCCTGTTTGCAAGGGGACAGTTCCCTGGTGGAGGGCAGAGTTCTCAATTATCGTTAAACTATGCGGTGGATTTAGAATGTATGGGAACATCTCGTTTTCTTTCCTGCTATTGGCTCCATTAAGAAGTATTTCTCTTTGGGGGCATTTAATTTTTTCAATCGGCGGTTTAGTAGCAACAGAAATTTTTGAGTGTTTAGAAACAAAATTCCAGAAGGCCAGTTTTGGCTTTGATGTTGTCCAAAACAGATGCATCATGGGGCATGCATGGTATTTAACTTTTAAGATTCAAAATCTTATTTTATCAGGGGAGAGGCTAGCCACTTGAAATACCTTTGCATCTCTAAAATTAGGGTTGTCTAAAACGATGCTTTAAAATGTCTGTGTTTTTATACCCAAACGGAATTCCAAGTGTTAAAATTGACTTACTTTTCTGTTGCCTGTAGGTTAAGTTCTGTGGAACCTTGGTTGCTTTTGGTACAGGCTTTACCCAGCTCTTCAGCAGTGAAGCAATGCGGTAATTCTTTAAGGCTAGTTCTTTTATCCACTTGAGAGGTTAAACAAAAGAGATCTGTGTTTGACCTTTCCCATAGGCAGTTCTTATTGTGTGTCTTCTCCCAGGATTCTAACAACTCCAAAGGTAGTCCTCATTTTTCTTCATTTTTAAAGATCTTAATTGATATTCACGACACTTGTGCCTTTTTAGAGCTTTAAAGCTCACTAGGCTGAAAAGCATGGTTGACTGCAGATGGTTGTGGTGTGACCTGTATTTGTTTTCACTTAAAACAGGGGACATACACTTGTTCTAGAATTATCTACACATAAAAATTGTTCTTGCACTTTTGTTGCTGACACGAAGTTGTTTTATGGCATTGTTTTTAATCTGATTGCTTAAAATGTCCGACCTAATAGGCAGTGAAGGAGCTCTGGTAGTGTGGTGCCTAAGACACTTGACTGCTAACCAGAAGGCTGGTGGTTCAAAGCCGCCAGCCACTCCTGGAAAGGAAGGTTGGGCAATCTACTTCCGTAGTGATACCGCCTGGGAAACCCAAGGTGGGGTGAGTCGGGTACTACTCAATGGCGCATAACAACAACAATAGGCAATGATGTAGACCATTTTTAAAAATTGTGCAAATAAAGGTGGGACACACTTTGCTAAGTGATCATGCGAGCGTCCTAGCCTGTTTATTGTCAGCATAGCTGTACAGTTCCCATAGAAACCTGCAGGTGACAGGTAACCTTTAGAATGGTTATTGGGATGTTCTAATTAACCCACCCCACTGCCATTGAGTTGATTCTGACTCATAATGATCCCCACTGGGTTTCCAAAGCTGTAACTCCCTACTGAAATAGATTGCCTCATCTGCCTCCCGTGGAGCCGCTGTTGGGTTTGAACCGTCGACCTTCTGGTTAGTAGCCAGATGCATTACCCACTCCACCACCAGAGCTCCTTGTCCTAATCAAAGGACTTGCATATTCTTGGGATTAAATGGCCATCCTGGTGGGCCAGGCCAGTGGTCTTCAGTTTGAGTTCTAACAACATCCTTTCAAGAATACTCTTGAACTGTGTTTCCAACTCAGATGCTGTTATCTTTTCTTGTATTTGCTCTGGGAGTGGCTTTGCACTGCTGAGTAATATCTGTTGTTGTTAGGTGCCGTTGAGTTGATTTTCGACTCATGGTGACCCCATGTGTTACACAGTAGAACTGCCCCATAGCTTTTCCTAGGCTGTAATCTTTATGGGGTGCTAACCAGAAGGCTGGTGGTTCAAACCCACCAGCCACTCCTCGGAAGGAAGGTTGGGCTATCCTACTTCCCTAGTGATACTGCCTCGGAAACCCAAGGAGGGGTCGCTATGAGTCAGGGGCCGACTCGACAGCAAATAACAACAACAATCTTTATGGGGAGAGCTCTAGTAGCATAGTGCCTAAGGCACTTGACTGCTAACCAGAAGGCTGATGGTTCAAACCCACCAGTCACTCTTTGGAAGGAAGGTTGGGCAACCTACTTCCATAGTGATACCACCTGGAAACCCAAGGAGGCATCACTGTGAGTCGGATGTGACTCACAAAAACAACAACAATCTTTACGGGAGCAAAGCCCAAACCAAAGCACCGCTCCCGAGTGGATTCAGACTCACAGCGCCCTTAGCAGACAGGCTGTCAGTGTTCATGGAAGCAAAGCCCAAACCAAGCCCACTGCTGTGGAGTCTATTCTGACTCATAGCATCCCTAGAGGTCACATTGGAACTGCCCCGCGGGGTTTTCAAGGCTGTAATCTTGGTAGCATAGTGCCTAAAGCATTTGACTGCTAACCAGAAGGCTGGCGGTTCAAACCCACCAGGCACTCCTTGGAAGGAAGATGGGGCAATCTACTTCTGTAGTGATACTGCCTCAGAAACCCAAGGAGGGGTTGCTGTGAGTCCAATCCGACTCAATGGCAGTGAGTTTGGTTTTTTTTTTTTTTTTTTTTTGGTTTTTGTTTTTTTAAATCTTTATGGAATCAAAGCCCAAACCAAACCCACTGCTGTGGAGTCCATTCTGACTCACAGCGCCCCCAGAGGACAGAGTGGAACTGCCCCACAGGGTTTCCAAGGCTGTTAATCTTTACAGAAGCAAAGCCCAAACCACACCCACTGCTGTGGAGTTGATTCTGACCCACAGCGCCCCCAGAGGACAGAGTGGAACTGCCCCACAGGGTCTCTAAGGCTATAAATCTTTATGGAGGCAGAGGACTCATCTTTCTCTGGCGGAGTGATTCATGGGTTTGAACTGCTGACCTTTAGATAGCAACCACATACTTCAACTACTGAGCCATCAGAGCTCCTTTATTTTATAGCAGCAACACATAAGTAATCCACATTGTAAAATGAAGTTAAAATCACTATAGGGATAGGTATGGAGTAAAAAGTCTTTGTTACCTTTCCCCCTTCTTGTTGCCACAGTTG
This sequence comes from Orycteropus afer afer, assembly GCF_000298275.1. NCBI lineage: Eukaryota > Metazoa > Chordata > Mammalia > Tubulidentata > Orycteropodidae > Orycteropus > Orycteropus afer. The sequence goes on along the minus strand of NW_006922217.1, from coordinate 1,315,836 downwards.
GCCTATTTCTTTTTCCAGAGGTAACCACACTTAATCCTATGACATGTGTCTTTCCTGAATTTTTTTTCAATACCTTTTTTATTCTGAAACCATTTACTGAATGCCTCCTGGGTTCCAGGCAGTGTTTTAATCAGTGGGGTTGCAGAAGTGAGAGATGAGAGCTGTTAAGCTGTTCATCATCTGCTGAGACAGACCATGACAGGGCAAGGGTGGTCCTCACTGTGCTGGGTCAGTAGTCAGGGAGGGCTCACTAAATGAGTCCATCCATTCATTCCCTCAGTACAGTTTAGAGTTTATGATAATGGAGTTATAATGAACAAGACAGCTACCATCTTTCCTGCTTTCCTCCATTAGCTTACTGTTTGGGCCTGGTCTGGGTTTAAACCACTGGCTACAATGCAATGTTGTGATTGGTGCTTCCAAAGGGGAGGAGCTCGTAGAAGGACCACGGAATGCAAGCTTAGGGACTGTTCCCACGGCAAGTATGTGAGAAGGCATTGGCCAAAGCCAATGGGGAGTATACAAAGTATAGGTGAGATGGGGCCAGGGAGGACCCAAAAGCACACTGGCAGTACAGGAGAGTTCACAGGACAGAAGTGGCAGTGATTAGAGCAGTGGGGCCACGTCGTGTGGAGTCTCGTCATTCCTGTTATGAGGAGTTGGACTTACCTTTGGGCAAGAGGAGACCAGTGAAGAATTCTGAGCAAATAGGGACGTGATCAGATGTGCCGTTTGGAGAATGGCTGCAAAGAAACAAGACTGGAAGGAGGGAAGTTTGAAGCGGTGGCATGGATAGGTCTTGGTCGTTGTGTGGATTGTGTGTGTAATAGACAATGAGTAAGACTGAAGAAGAGTTGATGCCTTTGAGTTATGGTGATGGTGAAGAGCAATGAGTGTACAAAGGAAGAATGAACAAGTCTGTCTTGGAAGCATTGTGGCCAGAATGCTTCTTAGAAGCGAGAATGGCAAGGCTTGGTCTCACATGCTTTGGAGGTGTTACCAGGAGGGGCCGGTCCCTGGAGAAGAACATCATGCTTGGTAAAGTAGAGTGTCAGTGAATACGAGAACGACCCTCAGTGAGATGGATTGACACAGTGGCTGCGACGATGGGCTCAGACGTAGCGACAGTGGTGAGGCTGGTGTAGGACTGGGCAGTGTTTCATTCCATTGTATATGGCGTCACCACGAGTTGGAACTGACTCATGGCACCTAGTAACAGTGGAGGGGGTTGGGCGGTCCAGGAGGAGTTTAGGACAGTGCCCAGACTGGTGTAGATGATAGTGTCCTCTCTTAGGTGGAGAGGCAGGGAAGAGGAGCCACGTCCATTTTGAGGAAAAAGGTGGTAGGTTCATACTCAGACGTGCTAGGTTTTAAGTGTCTGCGGAACATAGTATTTGGTTAGATATGTTAGGATCTGGATATCAGGAGATATCTGGCCTAAACAAAAGACTAGAGATAAAAATTAGATTAAAAATTCCCAAATTGGGACCACAGTCACAGGGGACATCAAGCTCAATTGGCATAACATACTGTACAAAACATTGTTCCACCTCCTACTTTGGCGAGTAGCGACTGGGATCTTAAAAGCTAGCAAGCTGCCACCTAGATGCAACGATGGGTCTCTCC
>NW_006922217.1:1312006-1313200 GCF_000298275.1 Orycteropus afer afer | reverse complement strand
CCCCCGTGGCTTTGAGAGAAAGACATGGTGATCTGCTCCCATAGATTTAAATTGTACGTGGTCAGACCAATTATTGTTTAGTGTCACTTTTATTCCAATAAAGATATAAAATCTGTATTGTATTATGATACTAACATATAATGTGTGTGTTATATAATACATATAATGGGTTTTATATAATTATAGTAAATATATCTCACTGCCATTGAGGTGATCACAGTTCGTGGTGACCCCCTTTGGGTTTCCGAGGTGGTAAATCTTTATAGAAGTAGATTGCCTCATTGTCCTGCAGAGCAGCTGGTGGGTTTGAACCACCAACCTTCTGGTTAGCAGTCAAGTGCCTTAGGCAGCATGCCACCGGAGCTCCTTTCTGGTCGTGTTGTCAGAAGCGACCGTTCCCTGGAGAGGGAAATCATGATTGCTGAAATGGAGGGTCAGCAGAAAAAGGGAAGACCTTCAACAAGATGGATTGACACAGGGCTGCAAAGATGGGCTCAGGTAAAAGCAAGGATCGTGAGGCCGGCACAGGACCAGGCAGTGAAACCGTGTGGAGCCCAGTTCTATCTGACGCATGTGCGGTGGAGTCGACACCGAGGCAGCTGGTTTCGTTTTTTGGAAAGGATCAGTGGAGAGATCGTGCTGGCGAGAGATCCAGGAACGGATTGGCAAAGTTTCCATGGGCCCCAGCTGCTAGGATATATTTGGTGATTTTGGCAAAAGGAGATTAAGGAAGTCTTATTGCTGTGGATGAAGGCATGACCAGTGCTGAGAGAGAGAGGCCAGTCAAAATTATGTAGAAAAGAGAAAGGGCATTAACCAGAGAGGGATAGCTGGTGCAGGGGGACTTTTTTTTTTGTTTTAAACCAATGACCTCTTTTTAATTTTTATTTATTTATTTATTTTCCAAGAACACTCTCTCTTCTTTTTTCAAAGTGTGCTTTTCTTAGATTGTCAAAGATTCCCTATTCCTTGGTTCCACCATTAATACCCACGGAAGCAGCAGTCAAGAAATCAGATGACATAGTGCACTGGGCAAATGTGTTGCAAAAGACCTCTTTAAAGTGCTGACGAGCAAAGATGTCTCTTTGAAGACTAAGGTGCACCTAACCAGAGTCATGGTGTTTTCAGTCGTCTCATATGCATGTGAGAGCTGGACAATGAATAAGGAAGACCGAAGAAGAGTTGATGCTTTCG
>NW_006922217.1:1301712-1311396 GCF_000298275.1 Orycteropus afer afer | reverse complement strand
TTTGGTTTGGGCTTTGCTTCCAGTGGGTGTGGTTTGGGCTTTGCTTCTGTGAAGACTGACAGCCTTGGAAACCCAAGGAGAGGTCACTATGAGTCGGGGCCCACTTGACGGCACATAACGACAACAAAGTGGAGAGTTAGCGAAAAAGGGGAAGGCCTTCAACAAGATGGACTGACACAGTGGCTGCACCCGTGGGCTCAGGTGGAGCAGGGACTGTGAGGCTGGCACAGGACCGGGTGGTGTTTTGTTCTGTTGTACGTGGGGTCGCTGTGAGTCAGAGCTGACTCATTGGCACCTAACAACAACAACAAGCTTTTCTTAGAACTGGTGGGTTCTTCTCAGGGTGGGTTTTTCTCTGTGGGGTCCCCTCCTTTCCTCGGTCCTGGTGCCCCGTTCTGGGTTGTAGCCCATCTTTGTGACTGGCCCTTGCTTGGCCGTTGTCTTCTCCTTTCTGTGAGAAGCCCTCGTCTTTGTGCTTCTGGGCCACTTCCCTCAAGATAAGTGCTGTTTGTTTTGTGTCAGGGCCCCTCCTCCTGTCTCAGTAGACATCCTGAGATTAGGTTCCCTTTCCGTTCTCACATTTCACTCTGCGTCTTTGGAGTCAGTTGTCTTCTGTTTCTTCACCTTCCCTGGAGCTGGACCTATTCTCTTTGATGTTAGCTCTTTTCTTCTGTTGTCTTTTTTCTTTTCCTTTTCTTAAACATTGTAAACTTCCCACGGTATATTCTCATCTTTCAGGTCTTCTCGAGTTCCTGGGACTGTGACTCTGCCCTCTGTGTCTGGGATCATGTCTCAACTGTCTACTTTTTGAAATTTCCCCTGGAGTTGGTCTTAGGGAGCTCTCTGACCTGGAGCTCTGGACTTGGAATTTATCTAGGGATATCTTCCTCAACTTTCTCGGTATTTGGATCTTCTGGGTTTCTTTGGTTTTAACTTTATGTTGGTTTCAGTCATTCCACACATTTGATTGGCAGCTATTTATCAGGCACTGTTAGGCACAGTGGTTAATGCGTTTGGCTGCAAACCAAAAGATTGGTGGTTTGGACTCACTAGCCACACTGTGGGAGACAGATGAAGCAGTCTGCTTCCATGAAGATTGACAGCCTTAGAACCCTCTGGTGCAGTTCCGCCCTATCCTCTAGGGGCGCTGTGAGTCAGAATTGATCGACTCCATGGCAGTGGGTGTGGTTTGGGCTTTGCTTCTGTAAAGATTACAGCCTTAGAAACACTGTGGGGCAGTTTCACTCTGTCTCATAGGGTTGCTGTGAGTCAGAGTTGACTCCATGGCAGTAGGTTTGGTGGGTTTTTACTCTAGGTACTTGGTGGTTCAGTGGTAGAATTCTTGCCTTCCATGCAGGGGACCTGGGTTCAGTTCCCAACCCATGCACCTCATGCAGACCCATCACCTGTCATTGGAGATTTACACATTGTCATGATGCTGAGCAGGTTTCAGTGGCGCTTCCAGGCTAAGAGGGACTAACAAGAAAGCCTGGTGATCTATTTCTGAAAATCAATCAACAGAAGCCCTGCTGGTCACAGCAGTCTGATCCACAGTGATGATGGGGGTGACTCAGGACCTGGACAGCGTTTCGTTCCATTGCGCATGAAAACAAACAAACAGAAAACCAAACCCACTGCCATCGGGTTGATTCCAGCTTATAGCTAACCCCATTGGGTTTCCGAGATGGTAAATCTTTATGGAAGTAGATTGCTTCATCTTCCTTCTGCGGAGTGGCTGGTGGGATTGAACCACCAACCTTCTTGTTGGCAGTCAGATGTCTTAGGTACTGTGCCACCAGAGAGAGCATGAGGCTCTCTCTGCATGAGTTGTGCATGAGGCCACCATCAGTTGGGGCCTGACACTATGATGGCTAACAACAACAGCAACATTCTATGTACTGCTAAAGGGGCAGTGAGGCAGTATCTTCTGACCTTCTCTAACTACTCAGGAGGAAGACAGACAGACTCACCTCAGCAGCCCAAGGTCTGTTCCTGTGAGGCCAGACCTGCTGCCACCCTCCAGCCCTCTTACCAACCTTGTCACCAGCCATCCTTCCTGTGGTACCCAGCACGTCTTTGCTGGGTTCGATAATTCACTGCAGTGGCCACACAGAACTCATAGATTATGGGGTTTATTGGGGAAGCAACAGGCTGCAATTCAAGTGCAGGAATACACTCAGGGTATCGTTCTTCAGCCAGGACGGTCTCCCCTCTGCTGCGCCCTTAGGCATGCCTCTCTGGCCTTGGCCTCTCAGCCTGGCGTCTGCCTCTGTGGCCAGGTGAGCCTGCTGCCCTGTCCTGTGCCTCTTGGTTCCACTGCTGCTGTCTCTCAGCCGGGTGTGTCTCTCAGCCGGGCGTGTCTCTCAGCCGCTCTGTCTTGTGCCTCAGTCAGCAGTGAGATTCCCCCCTGGGCCTCTTGCAGGGCTCATTTTAAGTCTGGCGGAGTGCCAAAACCTACCAATCCCCACATCAGAGTTCTGCCTGAGAGGGAGTGAACTTTCCCAGATTACTTTGTGTGCACCAACAGAAACACCGTAGGTGGATGACTTTAACAACCAGGAGTTGAAAAGCAGCTGCTCAGTTGCTCAAGGCAGATTCCACCACGGAGTTAACTGCCAGTCTCATTATAGGAAATTACTGCCAGCTGCCCAGCCAAGTTGACCCATATTTGCATGGTCCCACCTAGTAATCTGGTGGGAGTTACAAAGACTGTGGCTAGAAAAGCCATACTATGCAACTCACTACACTGAAGGTACTGATGAGAACAGTGTTCAGTGTGACCAAGCCTCTGCTATCAATTGCTTGTGGGCAAGAACCAGGGAGCAGGGTGCCTTGTGCATACGTAGCGCTTAAGTGTTATATTCTAACTCAAAACCAAACTCACTGCCATCATGTCGATTCCAACTCATAGCAACCCCCATTGGGTTACCAAGGCTGTAAGTCCTCACAAAGTAGATTGCCTCATCTTCCTCCTGTGGAGCAGCTGGTGAGTTTGAACCACTGACCTTCTGGTTAGCAGCCAGATGCCTTTACCCACTGTGCCACCAGAGCCTCTTCAACATTGTAGTCATAAAGACTGTTGTTCAGGTTCTGACCTTCGCTGTCAGTGATGATACTAACTGCCTTCTCTGACTGGCCGTCTTCCCAAAGCCTTTATGACCTTTGTTCTTTACGGACTTCTGTTTTCTAGCAATTAAAGGCTATATCATGTTTCTGTGCATGCTGAAGAGTTTATTAGCATGCTTGTAGCAGTTACATTTTAGTTCATGTCATCTCATTCTCTTACTGTGCTGATACCTGTTTTGTGTCCATGAACAGCTCATGAAACTGTACAGCCATATAGTAATATTGGTGTGATTGTGAGTTAGAATCCATGTGGCTACTTTCATCAGCTAAATGGGTGAAATAGCATATTCTTTGCACATAGTGGATAGTCAACAAAGATTTTCATTGGCTTAAAATGTCATGTGTGTTGTTTTACAGCTGTTGTATAATAAGTAGGACACTAGCACCACTATGTTCTTCTTCTTTTTTTTTAAAATTTGGTCTGATTTATTTTTGTCTGAACTATTATCACACTGATTTTTAGACCCTCTAACTGTCTACATGACAGATATTTGGGAGAGGGGCCTGTTTTGTTGTTGTTGTTGTTATGTGCTGTCAAGTTGGACCCAACTCATAGCGACCCCTCCTTGGGTTTCTGAGGCAGTATCACTACTGAAGTACATTGCCCAACCTTCCTTCTGAGGAGTGGCTGGTGGGTTTGAACCACCAGCCTTCTGGTTAGCAGTCAAATGCCTTAGGCATGATGCTACCAGACCGCCTTGTTTTGTTTTACAACTCTGCATTTGGACCTTAACAACAACAACAACAAAAGCCAAACTCATTGCTGTCGAGTTGAATCTGACTTATAGTGACTCCTCCTTGGGTTTCCAAGGCAGTATTACTATGGAAGTAGATTGCCCAACCTTCCTTCCAAGGTGTGGCTGGTGAGTTTGAACCACCAGTCTTCTGATTAGCAGTCAAATGCCTTATGCACTATGCCGCCAGAGCACATTTGAGCTCTGGATTGGCTTTGTAACTCTGTGCTGGGCCATATTCTAGGTTTAGAGTCAGTGTTTAGGGAGAGGCTTATGGATTTAAATTGCTTCCTGTGGTGCCTGGAAGAAACAGTGTCTAAGAACTGAGGGAGGAACACGTCTGGTCCACACTGACGGATGACATTATCCAGGAAGGGGAAAGAGAGGGAGGGAGCCACTTATGCGTGTGTTTGTATTCTGAGAGATGCTGATGTGTAGCATAGAATGAGGAGGAAAAGGGCTGACTTTCCATTTCTTCAAAAATAGATCTTAATCACGGAGGGAAGAGTTGTCATTTTCTAATATAGAACACATGCCCATTTTCAACATAAATAAAATAACACATTTTATTTCGTAACCAACACTGTAGAATTTAAAACAGCTTGGTTTGTGGTTTTTCATAGTGTTTGTCTACATTTTTGTGCATCTTTTAAGGTTAATTACCTTTTTTTAAAAAAAAGTTTAGAATTGGAAGTGCACAGAAATCCATCAGCTCCCCAGTCACCCGTCTTAGATTTCATTTGTACACTGCAGATAACATGGTTTCCAAAGGCCTCACTAACTGGGACCTGTTCTTTGAGACATCCCAGTGAGGAAGTTTATTTAAATTTTACTCCTTTTTAAAAGTTGGCAGTGCAATTTAGAATGGTTACACGGTTTATTAATGATAACGAAGTTCATACCCGAGCCATAATTAAATGTTTACAGCTTCTGCGCTGTTTGTCCATTGAGTCACGTCGGCTAATTCAGAAGTTACTCCATTTCTGACATGTCCAGTTCTCTGCTTAAACCCCTTAAAAAAACTGTGTTGCAGAAACTACACAACCTCAGCGTATCATTCAAAAGAATTTTATGGGTGTTAGGCATTGAGGTTTCAAACAGAATTTTCCTTTTTAAGTTACTGCTTCTTGCCTGACAGGAGATTAGAAGTTTGTGGCTTTATTTCTTAGGTTATTTGGTTTCTAATGATCATCAAATTTCATTTGAGACAAACTATATTTCCATGTGTTTTAATCTTTACTTAGTATTCTTTTCTCTTTTTGGACATTGATATAACTTAGACCAACTTTTGTATAAAAGAAAATTACAACTAGAGTTTTTTTTGTTCTAATAGAGTATATACTCTATCCAAATTTTTATTGGCTAATACTCTTTTTTTTTTAAATTGTGATTTGGGTGAAAGTTTACAGAGCAAATTCACTTTCCATACAGCAGTTCACACACACATTGTCTCATGACATTGACTACAGTTTACCCCAGTGCAACAGCTCCCCTCCCACTTACTTCCCATAGCCACCTCTTCCCTGTGTCCATCCCTCCATGTACCCCTGCCCCCTGAGCTGTCTCCCTGTGCATAAGCAGCCCTTCTTTCTCCCATGATTGTTCTCTCCAAGGAGTGTATCTACCTCAGGTAAATGTCCAACTCATATGCCTGTCTTTTGTGTGGGTTCAATTCCAAACCTGAAGGGCAGCTAGGGACCATAGTCTCATTGGTTCCACCAGGCTCTATCAGACCAGCAAACCTGGTCCCCCCCTCTTTGTTTTTCCCCCAAATGATTTTGAGTTTTGTTCCACATTGTTCTCCCTCTCTATCAAGGATCTCTCCCATAGATTCCCCTCTGAGTGAGTGACAGTGGTAGCCAGGCACCATCTAGTTCCTCTGGTCTCATAGTTGTATAGGCTGAGGATCACATGGTGTACCAGTCACGAGGACTAATTGTTTCCATGAATCTTTGGTTGTCTTCATTCTTCTTTGCTCTGGACGAGGAGAGACCCATCATAGCATCTAGATGGTTGCTTGCAAGCTTTTAAGATCCCAGTCGCTACTTGCCAAAGTAGGAGGTGGAACAATGTTTTGTGTAGTATGTTATGCCAGTTGAGCTTGATGTCCCCTGTGACTATGGTCCTGAGCCCACAGGTTCAACTACTCGCTCCCTCTGGGTAGCTGGCTGTGACCAAGAAGTGACTGCAACCATGTCCCTTGTCATTGGCTGATACTCTTACGATCTTATTTAACAAACTGTTGAAACACATCTCTCTTGTCCCTCATTAAGTAAGGATTTGAATTGGCCTATAGGAAACACTAAGGAGCTCTCATGGTGCAGTGCCTAAGGCATTTGACTGCTGACCAGAAGGTTTGCAGTTCAAACCCACCAGCTGCTCCATGGAAGGAAGACGGGGCAGTCTACTTCCATAAAGATTTACTGCCTCAGAAACCCAGTGGAGGTTGCTGTAAGGTGGAACCGACTCACGGAAGTGAGTTTAGTCTCTTTTTCTTTGGATAGGAAACACTAGGGAGCCCTAGTGGTGCAGTGGTTGAGAACTTGATTGCTAACTGCTTGGTTGACAGTTCAAACCCACTGGCCGCTCCATGGGAGAGAGATGAGGTAGCTTGCTTCCATAAAGATTTACAGCTGTGGCAACCCTATGGGGCATGTTCCCTAAAGGGTTGCCATGCGTCATAGTTGATTCTATGGCACTGGGTATAAGTTGGGATCGACTTGATGGCGGTATATATAGGAGTAACTGAAAATAAAGCTAACTATACCACACCAAAACACCAAAACTCACTGTCATTGAATCAACCCTGACTCACAGCGACCCCCTTTGGGTTTCCGAGATGGTAAATCTTTACAGAAACTGCCCCATTTTCCTTCTGTGGAGGAGCTGGTGGATTTGAACCGCCAGCCTTCTGGTTAGTGGTCAAATGCTTTAGGCACCATGCCACCAGAGCTCCTTGAGACAGTAAGAATCAAAACTAGGAAAATTAGAAGTCAGAAAAGAATATGAAGACCAGGAAGTAACAAAACAGGTATATACTTTTAGGAAAGCTCCAGCTACCAAGGTCAGTTGCAGATATTGGGGCTAACTGCTTTACCAAAAACCAGACTCACTGCCATTGAGTCGAGTCTGACTCATAGCAACCCCCATTGGATTTCCGAGGCTGTAATTCTTTACGGAAGTAGATTGCCCCATCTTCCTTCCATGGAGTAGCTGGTGGGTTTGAACCTCTGGCCTTCTGGTTAGCAGCCCGATGCCTTATCCACTACGCCACCAGACTAGCTGCCAAATTTCAGTGAGTCAGTACCACAAATGTGTGATTCTTGCCCAAGGCAAAGTTGGTTGACCGTGGTCCTGGGGTGGCTTCCACAGGGCTGTCAGGCTTTTCCGCCTTGTGGCTCACCCTCCTGTAAGTACAGGGACCCGCTGGTGGGTGGTGACAGAGTGAAGACGTGGAAGTCTTATGGGAGGCTGATTATTGTAATGTCCTGAAATGAAATCAAAATGCAACCTAATAAAAACAGTAGGAGCTCTCTGGTAGCATAGTGCCTAAGCACTTGACTGCTAACCAGAAGGCTGGTGGTTCAAACCCACTAGCCACTCCTTGGAAGGAAGGTTGGGCAATCTAATTCTGTAGTGATACCGCCTCGGAGACCCAAGGAGGGGTCGCTATGAGTTGGGGCCGACTCAATGGCACATAACAACAACGACAACAACAATAAAAACAGTTCCGTTCTGCTGAGGGTCAAGTGCAATTGGTTTACTATGCTTTCTGGTGGCCAGATGAACACATTGCCCTGTCCTTCCAACAGTTCTCCAGGAATAGAATTGATCTCATAGATTTTTTTTTTTTTTGGTAAACACTGTTGTGGTAGTCATGTGTCACCTTGGCTGAGTCTGGTTGAGTGGCTGGGCAGCTGGATGTAGTTATTCCCCATGATGAGACTGGTCATCAGTTCCATGATGGACTCTGCTGGAGCAGCTGCTAAGCTGCCTTAGGGATGTGGTCGCTCCCAGTGTATCAGGAGGAACTTTGAAGAGGTTTCTGAGCTTTTGGTCATGCTTGGACACTGCAGGTAGCCAGGTCTTCATCTCAATGGCCTGTCATGTTATCTTCTGATCTTGAGACTGTCTCTGGACTTGAACTAGTGACTTGCCTTATTGTTTGATAATCTTGGGATTGTGCCATTTTACTTGTCAACCTTGGGTTTGTCAGCCTCAGTAGCCAGCAGCTGTCTGAGCTAAGAGATGCCTCCAGCTTCAGTGGGCTGACACTTTGAACTGGAACGTCTAGCCTCCTAAACTGTAAGAGAGTAAAACTCTTGTTTGTTGAAGCCACCCATTTGTGGTATTTCTGTTAGAGCAGCATTAGAGGGTCAAAGGGGAGCTCTGGTAGCGTAGTGCCTAAGGCACTTGACTGCTGACCAGAAGGCTGGTGGTTCAAACCCACCAGCCACTCCTTGGAAGGAAGATGGGGCAATCTACTTCTGTAGTGTTACTGCCTTGGAAACCCAACAAGGGGTCGCTATGGGTGGGGTCCGACTTGACGGCACATAGCAACAACACAACAGATCAGAGATGATACCATAGGACAGAGGCAGCCAGTGGGTTTCAGGGTCTGTGCCAACTCCCAATGGTTGTGTCTGTCACTGAAGGGGAGGGTGGAACTTACTGTCTTTGCCAGAGGGCATGGGACCAAGGCAGTTGGGTCTGGAATAATCAGCAGCGTAAAAAAACAGCAAAATGAAAAGCCACTGCCATGAAGTCAGTTCTGACTCATGGCAAACCCCATTGGGTTTCAAGGCTGTAAATCTTTACAGAAGTAGGTTGCCTCATCTTCCTCCCATGGAGCAGTGGGTGGGTTTGAACTGCTGACCTTCTGGTTGTCAGCCACATGTCTTACAGGGCTGTAGGACAATGGCAGTAATTTTGTTCCTCGGATGTATTGTGGTGCGTCGTTAGGTTCCCCATGAGCCCGGCAGTATGAATTAGTTATAAGATGTACCTTTGGGTAATTAAACTAATTGATCTGCTGTCTGGAGTTATTGGCTATGACCCAGTTACATTGTGGAGGATGGCTGCAGAAATGGATTTTATTTTAGAGATAGGTGATAGTAAGTCAATGTAAATAATAATTAGCTGCAAAAAAATTGGTGCCATTTTTCATCAGAGATTATGCATCCTTTCTGGTCTCTGTAATAGGGCATCTAGATCATCTAAAAAGAATTTTAATGATTATAAGTTTAAAAAGGGAGCTCTGGTAGCATAGTGTCTAAGGCATTTGACTGCTAACCAGAAGGCTGGTGGTTCAAACCCACCAGCCACTCCTGGGAAGGAAGATGGGGCAGTCTACTTCCATAGTGATACTGCCTTGGAAACCCAGGGAGGGGTTGCTATGAGTCGGGTCTGACTCATAACAACAACATGTTTAAAAAAGAAGTAGTGGGGGAAAGAATTAGAAAAATTCATAATCATAGTGGGACAAGATATATATACGTATACATATATATACATATATATATGTGTGTGTGTGTATATATATGTGTGTGTGTGTATATATGTGTGTGTGTATATATATATATGTGTATATATATATATGGAGCTCTAGTGGTGTAGTGCCTAAGGCGTTTGACTGCTGACCAGAAGGTTGGTGGTTCAAACCCACTAGCTGCTCTGCAAAAGGAAGATGGGGCACTCTACTTCCATAAAGATTTACCGCTTGGAAACCCAGTGGGGGTCACTATGAGTCAGAATTGACTTGCTGGCAGTAAATTATATAGGAGCTCTGGTAGCATAGTGCCTAAGGCACTTGACTGCTAACCAG
>NW_006922217.1:1279235-1301608 GCF_000298275.1 Orycteropus afer afer | reverse complement strand
GAGTCGGGGCCGACTCGACGGCAAATAACAACAACAAGTTATATATATATATATATATATATATATTTATTTATTTATAATATATATATATATTTAAACAGTACCTCTGCAACTAACAAAAAGTATTTAGTAAGGCTGTGGAATATTTGAACAATACAGTTAATAAACTTTCCTTGATGTGTCTAGACATCGTACCTAACAACTGCAGAATACACATTCTTTACAAGTAAGTGCACATCAACGTTCATGGTAGGTATCACTTTGTGAGGGCAGAAATGGTTCTTACAAGGAGTAGAACTCAAACACAACTGTGTTTTTTCAATTAGACTATAATTAAACTATGTTGTTGTTGTTGTTACGTGCCGTCCAGTCGGACCCAACTCATAGTGACCCCTCCTTGGGTTTCCGAGGCGGTATCACTACGGAAGTAGATTGCCCAACCTTCCTTCCGAGGAGTGACTGGTGGATTTGATGATTATAACCTTCTGGTTAGCAGTCAGATGCCTTAGGCACTATGCTACCAGAGCTCTCTAATTAAACTATAGTGACAGTGAAATCAATAGCAAAAGATACTAAAACACATTTTCTAAATAACCCATGGTTCAAAGAAGATATCACAATGAGGAATAGAGATAGAAAATATTTGGTCAGAATTAATGTTTGTGGGGTGCAGCTAAAGGCGTAGTTAGAGGAAAGTTGATAACCTTAAATATGTGTGTTAGGAAAGAAAAAGGCTGAAAAAAAGTTCAGTGATCTGACAGTCCATTTCAAGAAGCTAGAAGAACTGCAGAGTAAACCCAGAGAGAAGTAGATGGACATTTAAAAAGGAAAAAGTAATAAAAACAAAACAAGTCTAAATTAGAGCACACCAGTTGTTTCTTTGAAAAGACTGAAAAAAAAAAAAAAAATCAATAAATCTGGCATATCAAAAAGATCCCTGACCCAGTCAATCAATATCGGAAGTGGAAAAGAGGACATGGAAAGGTCCAGCACACTTCAAAAGTTTTTGACAAGCTATTACGAAACTTTATGCTTACATATTTTAACTTCAGTTCACATGGACAAATTTCTCCCTTCTGTATCGTTTTGTTACTCATTTAAATTACCCCGACTTTGTTTCACTTTGCTTTCAATTGTTCTTTTTTCCCCTCCTTTTCCATCCTTGTTGATTTGATTTTCTTTTTAGTATAATTAGCATGCTGCCAAAAGTCAAAACCATGCAAGAAGGTATAAAGAAAGTGTCACCCGTCCTGTGTCCCCTCTACTCTGTTCCCCACCCTCTTGTTGACAACCAACTGTTTTTTGATTTGTCCTTCTGTTGTTTTCTGTGAAGATAAAATGCATGTTTTCTTACTTCCCTCTCTTTCATGCACAGAAAATACTATACTGTATATGTTTTGTTGTACATTCCCCTTTTTCCACTGAAAAATACATCCTGGAATTACTCCATCTCCATTCCTAGAGCTGGTCCCCATTTCTTTGCCTGCTTGTTGTCACAGCTGCATAGGATCCCTGTGTGTGTGTGTGTGTGTGTGTGTGTGTGTGTGTGTGTATGTATGTATGTAGTCTGGTCAACCAGTCCTCAATGTTTGGACTTTTAGGTAGTTTTCAGTATTTTGCAATTACAAATAGTACTACTATGAAGAACCTGGTGTGTTTTGTATCGTTGGGAGTTTAGCTTTGGGGTGAAGAAGTCCTGAAGGCTAAATGCACGTGTAGTTTTGTTATGTGTTGCCCATTTCCCTCCACAGAGGTTGGACTGTTCTGCAGCAGTGTGTGAAAGTACTTATTTCTTCACAGCCCTGCCAGTTAGAGTGTATGGGCAGTCCCCAGTATACGAACAAGATCCGTTCCTAAGTGTGTCTTTAAGTTGAGTGTATAGGTCAGTGGGAACAGGTTCTAATTTAACCTTATTTTAGTGCAAGAAAAGGCTTGAAGGCTTTTCAGTGATTTAAAAGCTGCAGATGCAGCAAGTGAAAATGATTGTGATGAAGAATTTGTTGCCAGGAGAGGCTGGGTCAGTCATTTCAAAGTGAGGGCAGGTTTATCTAACATTAAAGAGCCAGAACAGGCTGTCCCTAAGTTGGACATTCTAACCCAAGCACCTACTGTGTTGTCAAGCTTTTGAATGGTTCCTGATTTAAGGAGTCAAAATGCTTTTTTTGGTGTAGTTTGATTGCATCTCCCTAATTATGGCTGAAGAAAATCTTTTCATAGATTTATGGAACATTTTATTATCTTTCTGAGAGCTGCCTGTTCATGTCTATTGCCCATTTTTTTCTATAGGATTTTTGCTTTCTCCCTTCAGTTAAAAAATGATAATACGTTGTGAATGTTTTCTCCCATTTTATTTTTAAAATTTTTTTAATGGTGCTTTTGCCACACCAAGGATTTAATTTTCATATAGTAAATTTGGTAAGCTTTTTTCTTACTGGTTTGAAATTTGAGCCAAGTTCAGAAAACCCTTTTCTACACCCATGGAACAGAGGTCTTCCGTGTTTTCTGCTATTGAGTTTTTAAAAAAATCTTTACATTCAGATTTGTGATACATCTGGTGTTTATTCTTGCATGTGGTGTGAGGGGTAGATCTGTTATCCTTTTCCAAATGGTTACTCACTTGTCCCAACACCAGTTATGAAGTCCATCTTTGCCTGAGTCATTTGACATACCACCATTATTCTAGATTAGATTTCTTTGTGTAATTGGGTCTGTTTTGGGGCTTCTGTTCCATTCCCTTGGTCTTTCAGTTCATGTGCTACTATCACAACACAATTCTAATCATGAAGCTTTGTTTTAACATTTGGTAACCAAAACCAAACCCACTGCAGTGGAGTCGATTCTGACTCACAGCGCCCCTAGAGGACAGAGTGGAACTGCCCCACAGGGTTTCCAAGGCTGTCAATCTTTACAGAAGCGAAGCCCAAACCAAACCCACTGCCATGGAGTCAATTCTGACTCACAGCGCCCCTAGAGGACAGAGTGGGACTGCCCCACAGGGTTTCCCAGGCTGTCATCCTTGTGGAAGCAGACTGCCATATTTTGATCCTGCAGAATTGCTGGTGGATTCCAACAGCTGACCTTTTGGTTAGTAGCTGAGCACTTAAGCACTGTGCCACAGGGCTCCAACTAATTCTAGATGTATTTGTATAGCTTCTGAATATTATTTAAGTTTATCTAAGTATTTCATCTTTTCTGTTGCCTTTGTAAATGAGATGTTCTTTTCCATCCTGTAGTCTACCTAGTTACTATCTCATATGTGAAGGCTATTTGGTTTTTGCCTGTTAACTTTATATCCTGCTACCTTGCTGAATTCTTCTGGTGTTTGAGTTAGTTTTATCATTGATATACACGTGTTCCAAGTTTACTGTCATGTCTTCAGCCAGTAGAGATTGTTTCATTTCTTTTTTTCCTTTGTTTCTTTTTCATTATCCCCCCCCCCACCTTGTTTTCTCTTGCCTGATTGCATTGGTGTCTATTTCTAGAACAGTGTTAAATAGAGGTAAAGATGGTGGATATCCTTGCCTTGTCCTGACCTTAGTGAGCATACATTCAGTATGTTCTCAGTTAAAACGTCAGTCAGTGCTTTCATGTGTGCGGGCACATGCATGTGGTCTCTCTCCTCTTTTTTCTCATTCTTCCCATACCTGTGTGTATGTGTGTGTGTGTGTGTGAGCTCAGGTGGTATAGTGGTTAAGGCATTTGGCTGCTAACCAGAAGGTCGGTGGTTCGAACCCACCAGCTGCTCTGTGGAAGAAAGATGGGACAGTCTGTATCCATAAGGATTTACAGCTTTGGAAACCTAATGGGGGTTGCTATGATGGGAGTGAGTTTGGTTTGGTGATCTGTTTGTGTGTTTCAAGGAAGGTACTCATCCATTCTTAATGCAGTATTGGCATATGTTATTTTACTTCAAGTGTTTGCATTGATAGTCATAAGTGATACTGGTTTTTTGCTTTCCCTTTTTGTGCTACCTTAATCAGATTTGGGTGTCAATGTGATAATAGGTAGTCCCTGACTTATGATGAGGTTCTGTTCAGTCAGATCATAGCAACCCCTCCTTGGGTTTCCCAGGCGGTATCTCTACAGAAGTAGATTGCCCTGTCTTCCAAGGAGTGGCTGGTGGGTTTGAACCGCCAGCCTTCTGATGAGCAGTCAAATGCCTTAGGCACTAGACCACCAAAGCTCCTGTTACACAGGTAGTCTCTGACTTACTATGAGGTTCCGTTCCAGCGACTCAATTATAAATTGGTTCTGATGTAAGTCAAATTCCTCATTTTTTCTTTTTTAGTTTTCATCATTATTGCCTTTTAATATCAAATGCTTCATTTTTTTCTTTTTAGTTTTCATTATCATTGCCTGTTATTATCAATATCTTTTTAAATCATAACATTAAACATCTGAGAGTGAGCGTTGCAGAATGATGACATCAGTAAACCACGTGCTGGAATGCAGCGTTCTGTGTAGTGCATGGTACTAGTGATGAGATGTGCAACAACAGAAAAACACAGATCGTTGCTAAGTACTGTCCGTCGTGACTCAAATACACCCTGAGTCGGGCCTTACCTGTACTTGATTCATAAAAAGAATTAGAAAGTTTTTCATTTCTCATGTTTAGAAGTAGTTGATGTATAGTGGGATTTTATGGTTTCTCAAGGTTGAGTAGAATCCCCTGTGATGGCATCTAGATGTAGTTCTTTCTTTTTCTCCTTTCACTTTTTCAGTGAGGTTTGTCCTTATAACGTTATCTAATTCTTCTGTGGAAATCACTTGGTTTAAGCTTTCTGTCTCTACTGGTATCCATTTAGGTACACTCTATTTTCCTAAAAAATTACTCATTTTATCTGGGTTTCAGAATTTATTTACATAGTAGTGGGCACTGAAAAGCAAAGAAAACAAGCCCACTGCCACTGAGTTGATTCCAAGGCTGTAAATCTTTATGGATGTAGATTGCCTCTTTGTCCTCCCATGGAGCAGCTGGTAGGTTTGAACTGCTGACCTTATGGTTAGCAGTCAAATGTCTTACCCACTGTTCTGGTTCCCTAGTACCCCTCCAACAACAAATATACCACAAATGCGATGGCCTTAACAAAGAGGAGTTTGTTCTTACAATTTGGAGGCTTTAAGTCCAAGTTCAAAGTGCCAGGCTCTCGGGGCTGGGTGAAAGCTCCTCAATCTTGGGGTCCAGCTCTGCCTCCTGCTCCCGGCCCACTGGAGCTAGAGGTGTTTCTTCACTCAGACAGCTGCTGGCTGCTGAGGCTGAGAAGCCCAAGGTTGACAAGTAAAAAGTCACAGTCCTGATGTTACTAAACTACATGGCAGGCCATTAACTTAAGTCCATTTTAAGTCCCAAGGTCTGCAGAGCATAGCAGGCCGCTGAGCAACGACACGGCTTCATGCAGGGTCCAAGCGTGCCATAGGCTAGAGACCATCCCCAAGGCTTCTCCTTAAATAGAGGAAACAGACTATATTCCCAAAGGCAGCTACTCAGCTGCTTGTGGTAGATCCCACCATGGAGTTGATTGCCAGTCTCATCATGGGGAATAACTACCACCAGCTGCCAAGCCACTCAACCAGGCCCAGCCAAGTTGATGCACAACGTAACTACCATACCCAGTATGCACCATAGTCTCTTATGATTATGTATTTTATATTTTCTTTTTATTTGTTAATTTTTTTAAATAAAATTAGCTTGTTGTTGATCTAGTTCACTTTTTTAAGAACCAGAATTTTATTAATTTGACCTATTCTCTACCGCATTCATTTCTGCTTTCATCTTTATTTTTACCACCTTTGTGCTTTTTTTTTAGTTTACCTTGTTCTCATTCTAGCTTTCTGAGTTAGGCATGTAATTCTTTTATTTACACACACACACACACACATATTTATTTATTTTTTTAAATTGGTACAGATGTTTGGGGCAGTGAATTTTTTTCTGATCTTTAACTGCATTTCAGAGACTCTGGTATGTAATATTTTCATTACCATTATTTTTCAGAATTTCTGTAATTTATTTTTATGTCCCTTTCATCCAAGAATTTAAAGTCTTAGGTAGTTTAATTTCTAGTTGTTTTTTTTCCCCCACTTCTGTTTATTATTTTTTAAATTTTATTGCTGTTGCTACAGAAAAATACTAATCAGAAGTATATAGCTTGGTGAAAATTTTTAAAAAATTACTGTGAAAAAATACACACCAAAGCATTCTCCAGTACAGCAGCTCCCACATTTATAGTTTAGTGACATTGATGACATTTTTCATGTTGTTATACAGTTATCACTATCCTGTTCTAGAATTTGTTTGGTGGATAAAAATTCACAAAGCGTGTTCACCCATGAAGCAAACACCCAGGGCTTTACAAAGTGTTACCAGGTCTCTAGAAAGCCCTCATTGCTTCTTGAGTCAAGACCCCCCCATTCTCAAGGCCAGTCACTATGCTGACTTCTAACACTGAGGGGTTTTGTATTTCTCTAAATATAATCATTGGAAGGAAGGTTGGGCAATCTACTTCCGTAGTGATACCGCCTTGAAAACCCAAGGAGGGGTCGCTGTGAGTCAGATATGACTCCACAGCAGGGCGTTTGTTTTGTTTTGTTTAAATGTCATCATCAGTATGTATTGTTTTGTGTTTAGATCTTCCATTCAGCACGTTTTGTTGTTGCAGGTATTTGTAGATCATTGCTCTTTTGACTGTATTATATCCCACCATGTGACTGCACCACACATAACTCATCTGTCTCCTTGTTGAGGGATGTTTGCACTGTTTCCAGTGTTTGTATTGTTAATTTTTGTGCATGGTGATCAGAGAGTATTATTCATAGTATTTTTATTTTACGAACATATTAATGATACCACCTCAGAAACCCATTAGAGATCTCTATGAGTCAGAATTGGCTCTGCTGGGTTTGGTATTTTCATTTATAATTTTTGTTATTCAGCTCATAAAAAACAAAATCCACTGCCATTCAGTTGATTCCAACTCAGAGCAACTCCCCATTGGGTTTCTGAGGCTGTAAATCTCTACAGAAGTAGAGTGCCTTTTCTTCCTCCCACAGAACAGTTGGTGGGTTTGAACTGCCAACCTTTGGGTTACCAGCCAAATGTCTTAGCCACTATACTACCAGAGCACCTTTATTTAGCTCATAGATACGAATAATTTATACCATCATTGTGAAATGTAGCTCTTAATATTGAAAATTGTCTATTTGAATGCTTTTGGTCTTGGAATTTTATTTTGTCTGGTATGATTGCAAATGATTCCATTTTCTGTGTAAATTTTTGTCCATTCCTTTGTTTTTTGCCTTTTTTAATCTTTGTATAATGTCTTAAGTATGTCTCATATACGGCATAGAGTCAGACTTTATTTTCAGTCAGGTGGAAAATCTTTTTCTTTTAATAGTCAAGTTAAGGTCATTCACATTAGTTGGTATAACTGATGTGTTTATTCTCAATTATGTCATTTTATGTTGTAATTACTGTCCGTTTTATATTTACTGTGTAAATTCATTATTAGATGTGGTTCCTTGATTTAAAAAAAAAGACTCTAGATATTTAAGAAGAGCTGTATTTTTGTTCTAGTGGTTACTTTTCAACCAATACCATTTATAGTGCCCTTTTAGTATTATTACCATTATTTAAGGTGCTGTGGTTAACACATTCAGTTGCTAACCAAAACATCTGTGATTCAAACCCACCAGCTGCTCTGCGGGAGAAAGATGAGGCATTCTAGCATTTACAGCCTTGGAAACCCTATGGAGGAATTCTTCCCTGTCCTCTAGGGGCGCTGTGAGTCAGAATCGACTCCACGGCAGTGGGTTTGGTTTGGGCTTTGCTTCTGTGAAGATTGACAGCCTTGGAAGCCCTCTGGTGCAGTTCCACTCTGTCCTCTAGGGGCGCTGTGAGTCAGAATGGACACCACGGCAGTGGGTGTGGTTTGGGCTTTGCTTCTGTAAAGATTGACAGCCTTGGAAACCTGTGGTGCAGTTCCACTCTGTCCTGTAAGGTGACAATGAGTCAGAATGAACTCAGTGGTAATGGGTTTGGTTTTTGGTCTTTTTTTAAAAAAATTGTATTTGAATTATGGATTTGGCACAGAATATTGACTATAGCATGGCCTGCCAGAAGAAGTACAGCCAAAGAAAGAAGTCAGGATAATGTCTTTGGGAAGAGAAAGGGAATCACTGAAGGGCTGTCCTTAGGGACGCTGGCAAAGCTCTATTTCAGTAGCTGGGTGGTGGTTATGGTGGTTACCTGAGTGTGTTCACTAATACAATCTTTCAAACAAAACCAAACTCACTGCCATTGAGTCGATTCCAACTCAGAGTGACTACCCACTTTGAGTTTCTGAGATGGTAGATCTTTACAGAAGTAGATTGCCTAGTCTTCCTTCCGTGGAGTGGCTGGTGGGTTTGAACTGCCAACTTTCTGGTTAGCAGTCAAGTGCCTTAGGCACTACGCCACCAGAGCTCCTGATAATCGTCAAGTGATACGTTTTTAGTCCGTTTACATGTAATGTTGTCATGTGCCATTGAGTTGATTGTAACTCATAGCAAGTCTGTAGGACAGAGGAGTACTGCCCCATGGGGTTTCCAAGCCTATAATCTTTACACGTAAGAGCCACCTGGAAATCTTGTTAAAATGTAGGTTGTGATTAGTATATCTGGGGTGGAAATGCAAATTCTCAGCAGAGAGTTCAATTGGAATGAACCAGTTTGAATTCCTGCTTTGAATCTATTACAAATGTCTTACACATAATTTTTTAAAGTTCATATTTTTACCATGGCAACCTGGAAGTTCTTTAAATAGCCAGATTTTAAAAAAATACGTTATATTTCTATTAATGTTAGAGTATAGCTTTCCTTTTCATCTTGTGTCTAGTTTCTTTATTTGACTCATTTCAAAGTGTTAATTTTTTCAGTGAAAATCAACTTTGTTTTTAAGCTACACCCCCCCCCCCTTCTGATTTTAAACTTTGCCCAACCTTCTGTGGAAAGTCCTACCTTTCTATAAAGACTTTGCAACTTGTGGTACTTCAGTTTGTGTGTCACCTTGGGCCTGGCTGAGTGGCTGGGCAGCTGGATGTAGTTATTCCCCATGATGAGACTGGTAATCAACTCCATGGTGGAATCTACTGGGAGCGCTGAGTAGCTGCCTTTGGGTATGTGGTCTGTGCCCCTTATATAAGGAACAGCTTTGGGAATGGTCTCTAGCTTATGGCACGCTTGGACCCTGCACGTAGCCATGTCGTTGTTCAGCAGCCTGCCATACTCTGCTGACCTTGGGACTTTCAATGGACTTGAATTAATGGCCTGCCGTGTGGTTTGGTAACATCAGGACTGTGCCTTTTTACTTGTCAACCTTGGGCTTGTCAGTCTCAACAGCCAGCAGCTGAGTTAAGAACACCTGCCAGCTTCAGTGTGCTGGGAGCAGGAGGCAGAGCTAAGCCCAAGGTTGAGGGGCTTTCACCCAGCCCCTAGAGCCTGGTACTTTCAACTCAGATGTCTAGCCTCCAAACTGTAAGAGAATAAACTCCTGTTTGTTAAGGCCATCCCGTTTGTGGTGTGCTCCTGTCAGAGTGGCACTAGGGCACCAGAACACAACTTCAGGCCTCTTGAGTCTGTCTTTCTTCCTGTTCTTTATTTATAGCAGTGGTTCTCCATGTGTGGGATGGAACCCTTTTCTAGGACCTTTTCAGGGGTCTGCAAGGTCCCACTTACTTCATAATGACACTAAGGCATTATCGGCCCTCTCCTGCAGGTCTTTCGTGGATACCTTTGATCCAGTTGAACATACTCCTTTCTATTCTGTTTGTGAAATGTATTTATTCTGCATCTGTGCAGATGGTCTTATGGCTTTGTCCTTGATTCTCTTAATGCTGTCTATATTTTAATTGATGTTTTGAGATCCAAAACCTTGCCTTCCTGGGAAAAATCCCACTTGTTCTTGGTGTCCAGTCCTTACTCTGTGTTGCTGAGTTTGGTTTGTTAACATCTTGTTGGCAGTTCATGTGTGTATTCCCGAGTGATCCTGGTCTGTAGTTTTTTTGGCAGGCTTTTGCCTGGCTTGGGTGTTGTTCTGCTTCCCCAGTGCCGCTCTGACAAGAATATACCACCAATGGGACGGCCTTAACAAACAGAAGTCTATTCTTACAATTTGGAGGCTTTAAGTCAAAGTTCAAAGTGCCAGGCTCTAGGGGCTGGGTGAAAGCCCCTCAACCTTGGGGTCCAGCTCTGCCTCCTGCTCCCGGCCCACTTGGAGCTACAGGCATTTCTTCACTCAGACGGCTGCTGGCTGCTGAGGCTGAGAAGCCCCAAGGTTGACAAGTAAAAAGGCACAGTCCCGATGTTACCAAACCACACGGCAGGCCATTAACTTAAGTCCGTTGTAAGTTCCAAGGTCGGCAGAGCATGGCAGGCTGCTGAGCAATGACACAGCTACATGCAGGGTCCAAGTGTGCCATAGGCTGGAGACCATTCCCAAAGCTGCTGCTTATATACAGGAAGCAGACCACATCCAAAGGCAGCTACTCAGCTGCTTGTGGTAGATCCCACCATGGAGCTGATTGCCAGCCTCATCATGGGGAATAACTACCACCAGCTGCCCAGCCACTCAACCAGGCCCAGCCAAGTTGACACACAAACATAACTGCCACAGGTGTCAAGGTAATTCTGGCCTCCTAGAATGAGTTAAGGATCTCTGGTGGCACAGTGCCTAACACATTTGACTGCTGACCAGAAGGTTGGCGCTTCAAACCCACCAGCTGCTCCACAGAAGGAAGAGGGGGTGATCTACTTCCGTAAAGGTTCACTGCCTCGGAAACCCAGTGGGTGTCACCAGGAGTTGGGATCAACTTGATGGCAGTGAGTGTGGTTTTAGGTTTAGAATGAGTTGGGGAGTGTTTCCTTCTTTATTTTCTAGAAGAGTTTGTGAAGATTTGGTATCACTTCATCTTTAAATATTTGATCGACTTCACCAGTAAAACTGTTGGGGCTTGGGCTTTTTCCTTGTGGGAAGGTTTTTAAGTTATAAATTCCGTATAGCTTGATACAGAGCTGTCCACCTTTTCTCTTTCTTCTTTAGTTAATTTTGTTAATTTGTGTTTTCCAGGGATTTTTTTTCCTTTTCATCTGAGTTGTCTAATTTGTTGGCATAAATGCGCTCACTGTATTCCCTTATAATCCTTTTAATTTGTTTCAGGGTTGGTCATGACTGATATCTATCTGTCTTCCAGTCCTCATCTTGCTACTTTGTGTCTTTTCCCTTTTTTTCTTGCTCATAATGATATGCCAGGTTTCCTCGATCTCCTACCATCTGGGTAGAATCACACCTTGATTTTTTTTTATTTATTTATTTATTTGTTTTTAATGATGGTTTTCTGATGTCTGGGACTGTCTTTGAGACCATGGAATTTTAGAATGAAAATTTTCTTTCTAGTACCAAAGTGAAAATGATTTTTAATCATGGTAAAAACGAGACAGACTAGATTAAAACACAGAAGTGAATAGAACAATGCTAGAGAACGAGGTGGGTAATGATCATGAATGATAAGTAAATTATTTAATTATAATGATTGTTTCCTTGTTTACCTTTAATTGAGAGGTTAACTTGGTTGCTAGCCAAATAAAATTAAAATATTTTAGTGTTCCATGGGTTGAATAGACGGGGAGCCTGAGTCTACGTGAATGTTAAATTAGGAGCCAAGAACATTACATGAGGTAGAAAACAGTAGTTCTCTCTCTCGCTCTCTTTTATTGTGATTTGGATGAGAGTTTACAGAGCCAATTCATCTTCCGTACAGCAGTTCACACACTCGTTGTCTCATGACATTGACTACAATTTTCCACAATGCAACAGCTTCCCTCCCACTTCTCCCAATAGTTACCTCTTCCCTGTGTCCATCCCTCCATGCACTCCTGCCCCCTGAGCTGTCTCCCTGTGCATAAACAGCCTTCTTTCTCCCATGATTGATCTCTCCAAGGAGTGTATCTACCTCAGGTAAATGTTCAGCTCATATGTCTGTCTTTTGTTTGGCTGGAAGCCACAGGTGTGGTTCAATTCCAGACCTGAAGGGGGCAGTTAAGGGGCTGTAGTCTCATTGGTTCCACCAGGCTTTATCAGACCAGCAAACCTTGTCTCTTTTATTTTTTCTTAAATGATTTTGAGTTTTGTTCCACATTGTTCACCCATTGTATCCAGGATCTCCTACATAGATCCCCTTTCCAAGTGGTTGAAAGTGGTGGCCTAACACCACCTAGTTCTTCTGGTCTCATACACAGTCATACAGGCTGAGGATCACGTGCTGTACCAGTCGCTCAGACTAATTGTTTCCATGCATCTTTGGTAGAAAACAATAGTTCTCTTACTGAGGAATTATTTTGGATTGTTTTACAGATAAAATAAAATGTCACATGGTTGCATTACCTGGTTTACCATTATTTTTTTTTCTTAGCGAATTCCTGAAAAGGGAAATACAGAGAGCTACATTTCTCCCCAGTTCCCTTGACCCAGTCCCACAATATTCTATAAACCAAAACCAAACTCACTGCCAGCAAGTTGATTCCGACTCATAGCACCCCCCATTGGGTTTCCAAGGCTGTAAATCTGCACGGAAACCGACTGCCTCATCTTTCTTCCACAGAGCAGCTGGTGGGTTCAAACCATCAACCTTTTGGTTAGCAGCCAAATGCTTTAACCACTGCACCACCGGGCTCCTTACGGTATTCTACAGGTGAGATTTATACCCTTGCACTTAACTCCTTTCCACCAGGTGATGGAAAGTGTTATGGTGAACTCTCATTCCATGTGGTTGTCATCGGAAACAGGCAACTGAAATGAATGAATGAGCCCAGAAGAAATGAAACCAGACCATGCTGCAAAATTGATGATTTCTAGGTTGACTGTATTTCTGAGCCCTGAGATGTTGAGAATTGGCGATGCTGCTCTTCTCTTGATTAGGCCATTCTTGCTGTGCACGTTTGGCTTTTCAGTACATAAGATGGAAAATATATGACAGATAACTCCTTAAACTTGTCCTGAGGGAGACCCTTAATAAGAATGCATCCAGAAGTAGGCGTTTGTGTTTTGCTTTGCTGAGAAGTGCTGTAGCATAACGTAGCTTAGAAATATGTGTCGTTTTGTGTCTCAAGATGTTCAGTTCTTTTCCAGAAACATCTGAAAGAATACTAATGAATAGTGCTACACTGTCAATGGGCTTTGTGTAAAATGGGTCAAGCATTACATTCATACTCTCTTTTAGGTCCAATTAGCTAGCCTTCAGATGTCCTTTCTGAAGTGTTGGATTTTGCAGAGTACATTTTGTTGCTTGTTAATTTTTTTTTACTCCCCTTCTAGTGTCATCCTAGAACTAGAAATTATTTCTGGTGATTTTGGAATTTTTTTCTTTTTTTTTTTTTGAGGCTGTTTTTTGTTTTTGTTATGTAGGTCTTGGTTGGTAAAATGAGCAACTCATGTCTAAATGGTTGCAATGTGGTTCTATTTATAAATTCAATAGAATTTGACTTATCTGAGCCTCCTTGTTTAAGTACTAAAGTAAATAATAAGACTTAGCAAATTTCATTCACATCTGAGTTCACAGAAATTCTGAAGTGGTAGAGATATTGGGGTCACTATGAGTTGGAACTGACTCCACGGCAGTGAGTTTGGTTTTTTTGAGTGCTGCTATAACAGAAATATAAGCGGATGACTTTAACAAACAGGAATTTATTCTTTTACAGTTTGAGAGGCTAGAAGTGTGAGTTCAGAATGCCAGCTCTAGGGGCTGGGTGAAAGCCCTTTGACCTTGGGGTTCAGTTCTGCCTTTTGTACTAGGCCCATTGGAGCTGGGGGCGTCTCCTAACTCAGGCAGCTGCTGGTTACTGAAGCTGATGAACCCAAGGTTGGTGGGTAAAATGGCACAATTCCAAGATCAGCAGGCAACATGGCAGACCACTGGCTCAAGTTCAGGAACAGTCCCAAGATTGGCAGACAACATGGCAGGCCACAGGTTCACGTCCAAGAACTGGAAATGAAGACTCAGCCAAATGCAGGATCCACGTGTGATAAAAAGCTAGAGACCTTTCCCAGAGTTTCTCCATATATCCTGGAAGCAGGCTATACCCCAAAGGGAACTTCCCTTCAGGTACTTAGCTGCTCACAGCAGATTCTACCATGAAGGTGATTACAGTTGGTTTTAGTAAAAGAGATCATGGCTCATAGGAGTTAAGAACTGTCCCCAAGTCACACAGCTAATAAATGGCAGAGCCAAGCTTGGAGTCCCAAACTGCCTGGTCCCGGCCCCTGGGACCATCATGGGGAATCAGCTGCCATGCCTCTCAAAACCACAGCCCAGCCAAGCTGACACACAGTCTTAACTACCACAGTATGAACAATGATCTCTCTTTTTTTTTTTTTTTGTAGTTAAATGAAACCCAGAGAGGTTTGAGTTGATTAAAACATTTTCACCTGTTTCTCTTTTCTCTTCCCTGGATGAAGAAACAAAAAATACTGTATTTTAGGGTTTACTTTGCAGTGTGTTCTGTCTGGTATGTTATTGAGTTATTTTTGACACAGTTATATAATTTTTCTTTTAGTCACTAGTATTTTCTTGCTGCCAAACACACATACACGTTGCTTATGTTAGCTTTTTCTTACTTTGCTGTTTTCCCTTTGCAGTGGAATTTCCTGTATGTATTTATTTGACTTGTTTACCTGCGTTTCATTTTCATGGACAGTTGCTCCTTTTGGAAAGAGAATAAAGAACAAACTCCACAAATTGTTATTCTGATAGAGGAAGCAGGAGACTGGTTCGCTGTAAATGTCAGAGAAGGGCAGGGAATGGTCAATGGTTTCAAAACTGACAAATGAGGATAGAGAAAGTGATTGGAAGTCCTATGTCCTTGTTCCAACCCGAATCTCTCCCTTTTTGCTGCATGGTATACTGATTAAAATTTTATTTAAAAAAAAAAAAAAAAAAGTTCTGTTAAAATCAGTTATAAAGCCACAGTTTTTGTGGGTCAGAAGTACCAACTAGGTACACTTTGTAATGGAAGACAGTCAAAACCACCTGGTGTTTTGTTTTAGCACCTGCTAGAGACTCTTCATGACAGTTCTGTTGTATAAACTAGGTTTTGTGTCCTTAGAACAGATGGGGCTGTCTGGAATATTGAAGAAGGAGAAATGTGCACGTAGTGGTTCTTCTGTCCTTGCTATGGGATAGGATGCTACCAGGTATAGGTTTAACTATGTTTGCTGAACTGGCTTTCTGGTCTTAGAATCAGGAATGAAGGTCCTTCCTTTGAGTAGCTGTTATATTTGTGGTTATGGATACTGTGGTAGTTAAGTTGTGTGTCAAGTTGGCTGGGCCTGGTTGAGTGGCTGGGCAGCTGGATGTAGTTATTCCCCATGATGAGACTGGTCATCAACTCCATGGTGGGATCTGTGGAGCAGCTGAGTAGCTGCCTTGGGAATGTGGTCGCTCCCAGTATATGAGAAGCAGCTTTGAGAAAGGGCTCTAGTTTTTTGGCATGTTTGGACCCTGCATTTGGCTCATCATCAGTGAGTGGTCTGCCATGTTGTCTGCCAATCTTGGGACGGTCCCTGGACTTGAACTAGTGGCCTGCCGTGTTGTTGGATAATTTTAGCACTGTGCCATTTTACTTGTTGACCTTGGGTTTGTCAGCCTCAGCAACCAACAGCTGGCTGAGTTAAGAGAAGCTCTAGCTTCAGTGGGCTGGGATCAAGAGGCAGAACTGAAGCCTAAGGTCAAAGGGCTTTTACCCAGCCCCTAGAGGTAGCACTTTGAACTCGGGATTTGTAGCTCTTGAACTGTAAGGGAATAAACTCCTGTTTGTCAAAGCCACCCATTTGTGGTATTTTCTGTTAGAGCGGTGCTAGAGGATCAAGACAGATGCTGAATTCTGTAAGCCATCAGCCTCCCCTTCAGAGCATCTCGAGCCAAATTTGTGGTCCACCACAAGCAGATGTTTAGGATTTCAAGGAATGTCTCATTGCACGAATCTCATTTTTAGCTCATTTGATGCTTCTTCTCTTATATTCTTTTTTCCCCTACTTCCATCAAACACTCTTGCTTTCTGCAATGTAGTGGGCTGTCCATAGCTCTAGTCAGGTGGATGGTGCCTGACTAGAGCTGCCCTGTGTAGGCTTTTGGCTCTGGGTAGATAACTGATTCTGAGACTTGAGGCCTGTGACAAGCAGGGGCTGTGACCAGGCAGTTGGGGTCTCCGATCTTGGCTCTGCTGTTTATTAGCTGTGTGACTTGGGGACAGTTCTTAACTCTTGTGAACCTTGATCTCCTTGTCTAAAACCAGTACCTACCACACAGGGCTGTTGTAAGACATTAATGTGAACAAGTAAATAAGTAAAGGATGAGAAAGGAGCTCTGGTGGCCTAGTGGCTGCTAACCAGAAGGTCAGTGGTTCAAACCTACCAGCAGGTCCGTGGAAGGACGATGGAGTGAATTACTTCTGTAAAGATGTATAGCCTTGGAAACCCATTGGAGGTCGCTATGAGTAGGGATTGACTCGATGGCACTTAGGTTTTTGGTTCTGACTGTACTGAGAATAGAAAATCCTCTAGGAACTGGCAGAGGTAAGGACAAAAAGAAAGCCCCAAAGAAACCTTCAGATCTCTGTGTGTTTTTTGAGACCACAACTTGGAAGAGAGGAGCAAAAACAACCTAGATGTCTTTTCCAGACATTAACATACCTTCTGATGGAGTAGATACCCCGAAGGCAGAATTAGTACCTGTCTTAGGCTGGGTTCTCTAGAGAAGCAAAACCAGTAAAGGTTATAGGTAGAGAGAAATAAATTTATCTTAGAAAATGGCTCACGCATTGATAGAGGCTGCCAAGTCCCAAGTTCCTGGATCGGACGTCAAGCTGGAGGCTCTTTCCGACTCAGGCAGCTGCAGGAGCTGATAAGCTCAAGATTGGCAGGCAGTGTGACAGGTTGCTGACTCCGGCAGGTGATGAATCCAGGATCAGCGGGCAGAATGGTGGGGTCTTGGCTCACAAGACAGTTGTAGGCAGCACGACAGGATCCAGACCCACAGAAAGTTCCTGAATTTTCTCCAGACGTTCATATGTATACATTGGAAGCAGGCCACACCCGCAAGGAGACTCCCTTTCAACTGATTGGCTGACTGCTCAAAGCATATATGTCAGATCTCATCATGGGATCTACCACACCACAGAGACTTAAACCACTCAGAATCACGGTCCAGCCGAGTTGACACACAACCCCTCTTATCACATTACCTAAGGAAACTGAGGCCCTAGGGGACGGCCTCAGGCCTCAGGCATCACCTGCCACACCCAAGGCTGGCGGTTCAAACCCACCAGCCGCTCCCTGCCAGGTAGCCCTGCCGTCTCTTAGGAGCTCTGGTAACGTAGTGCCTAAGGCACTTGACTGCTAACCAGAAGGCTGGTGGTTCAAACCCATCAGCCACTCCTCGGAAGGAAGATGGGGCAATCTACTTCCAGAGTGATACTGCCTCGGAAGCCCAAGGAGGGGTCACTATGAGTCGGGTCCAACTCGATGGCACATAACAACAATAACAAGAAGGAAGCTGATGGTGGGCACCTCTGTGGCTGTTTAAGATGGAGCATAATGAAATTTATACTGTATTAGTAATCTGAAGCCGGGTGCTTAGTGAGAAGATAGTCACCACCATGACAGAGTAGCTTAGTTACTCTGTTAGTTTGGATGGTCCATGTTGTTTTCCATGAGAGTACATGTTTGTCTCACATTATCTGGTATAAACCAAAAAACAAACTCATTGCCGTCGAGTCAGTTCTGACTCATAGTAATCCCCATTGCATTTCCGGGGGGTTTACAGGAGCACACTGTCTCATGTTTCTTCCATGAAGCAGCTGGTGGGTTCAGACTGCTAACCTTTTGGTTCATGGCCAGTTGCCTTCACCACTACACCCCCAGAGCTCCCTTTCTGGTATACGTGATCTCATTTTATGTTTAAAAGCTGCTGTCATTGTTTGGTGAGCTTGGTTTGCATGGGGCAAGTTCCAAAGGGGCAAAAGAATCAGAGAAGGTAGCATTACTTTCTTTAATGGGAAAGTCATAGAAAGACTCCCATGGACACATGCAGCAAGTTGGTGAAGCCGGCTGTAGTATCCCTGATTCTATTCTGGGACTCTTTCTCCCGCAGCGTATATTGTTACTCTGTCTTTGCTCCGAATGGAAGTACTTAAAGACACAGCAGAATAGTTAATAATTAGTCAAAGTAGGCAGAGAGTGGGTGAAGCTAGATCCCAGGCCTCTGTCCTAGATTGATTTGTGTCCCTCTACAATTACATGTCAACTTGGCTGGGCCATGATTCCCAGTGATGTGATGATGTAATTTGGCAGTAGTGTAATGATGTACTTTGGCAGTTATGCAATGATAAAATCACCCCCCATGATGTGATCTGATGTGATCAGCCCAGCAGTTATGGGGGGTTAGGGTGGGAAGTGACATCCTTTCTCGGATCACAGCCTTGATCTGATGTAAAGGGAGCTTTGTGGGGTGTGGCCTGCATCACCTCTTATCTTATAAGAGATGAAAGGAGTGAGAGTTGCACAGAAGATGAAAAGGGTTAGAGTTGGACAGAGGGGAGGGGCCTCAATATCACCAAGAGAGAAGAGCATGTCTTCAGACCTGGGATAGCTGTGCTGAGAACCTCCCAGAGATGGGGGCAGAGAGATTCCAAGACACTTGAAGATTGCTCAGGAGGAGAAGCTCAAAGAGACTAAGACCTTCCTCTGGGGCCCACAGAGAGAGGAAGCCTTCCCCCAGAGCTGGCTTAGGAGCTCTGCTGGTGTAGTGGTTAAGGCATTGGGCTGCTAACCAGAAGGTCGGTGGTTCAAACCCACCAGCTGCTCTGCGGAAGAAAGATGAGGCACTCTGTGTAAAAATTTACTTGGAAACCCAATGGGGGTCGCTGTGAGTCAGAATCGACCCCATGGCAGTGAGTTTTTGAGTGTTGAAAGCTGACTTTAGGATAGAAACACAATAGAGGAGTTGTTGTTATGTGCCGTCCAGTCAGCCCGACTCTAGCGACCCGTCCCTGGGTTTCTGAGGCAGTATCACTATGGAAGTAGATTGCCCAACCTTCCTTCCGAGGAGTGGCTGGTGGGTGTGAACTGCCAGCCTTCTGATTAGCAGTCAAGTGCCTTAGGCACTATGCTAGCAGAGCTCCTAATAGAAGAGTTGTTGTTGTTGTTGTTATGTGCCGTCGAGTCGGCCCTGACTCATAGCGACCCCTCCTTGGGTTTCCGAGGCAGTATCACTACGGAAGTAGGATTGCCCAACCTTCCTTCCGAGGAGTGGCTGGTGGGTTTGAACCGCCAGCCTTCTGGTTAGCAGTCAAGTGCCTTAGCCACTATGCTACCAGAGCTCCTAAACAATGAAGACCCTTACTCGTGGCTGGTCGTTGTTGTTGTTGTGTGCCGTCGAGTCGGCCCCAACTCATAGTGACCCCTCCTTGGGTTTCCGAGGCAGTATCACTACGGAAGTAGGATTGCCCAACCTTCCTTCTGAGGAGTGGCTGGTGGGTTTGAACCGCCAGCCTTCTGGTTAGCAGTCAAGTGCTTTAGCCACTATGCTACCAGAGCTCCGTCCTGAATTCATACTTCTGACCATCTAAACTGTGAGAGAATAAAGTTCTGTTTGTGAAAGCCGCCCACTTGTATTTCTGTTACAGCAGCACTAAGAACCAAGACACCCTTCAACCCAAGCAGAAGTTCTTTCTGTTACATTCTGTTCTTTCATTGAACATTCTTTATTTTCCTAGAAATTGCTTATGTTTTAAAGGATAAATTTAAATCTGTTCTTGATTATTTCTTAGAACAGTTTGTTAGAAAAGTTGCCCTGAACAAGCCCTGCTGTGGTGTTAGAACTTGATTCACATTACCCTTCTAGAATGACATTTCTGGAGCACCCCCTGGCGGGTTTCGAAGTCACTGTAGCTTCGTTGTGGTTTGCTTTTGTGGCTGGGAGCCTGAATTGAGTGAGCCTGGATTCCAGTCTTCTCAGATGGCCACAGCAAGTAGTGTCAGGACCCAGAGGATGCTTGCCCCTCCGGAAAGGCTTGGGACACAGACGCCAGGGGCCGTGGGGAGGTGATCCACGCCGAGGTTCTGAACTCAGTTCAGTGAAGTTCATTATTTTTTTGGCACAGTGTATTGAACACAGAACCTCCTGTATGATTCTGTGCTGTGAAGATCAAGCAAGCATCTTAACAAAAACACTTCTCCCAGGTTTCTCCTTTTCTCTCTCATCATAGATTGATTACTTAATTGCCAAAAAAAGAAAAAAAAAAAGCTGAAAAGCAAACCTGTTGCTGTGGAGTGAATTTGAACTCATGGTGACCCCGACCTATGTCAGAGTAGAACTGCCCCATAGGGTTTTCAAGGCTGAATTTTTGGAAGATTACCAGACCTTTCTTTTAAAGTGTCTCTGGGTAGCGTCAAACCATCAACCTTTTGGTTAGCAGCCAGTGGCATGAACTGTTTGTACTCCCCAGGGACTTGACTTAATTGCAAAACCAAAACCACTGCTGAGTTGATTCTGACTCACAGCGCCCCTAGAGGATGGAGTGGAACTGCCCAGAGGGTTTCCAAGGCTGTCATCTTTACAGAAACAAAGCCCAAACCACACCCACTGCCGTGGAGTCGATTCTGACTCACAGTGCCCCTAGAGGACAGAGTGGAACTGCACCACAGGGTTTCCAAGGCTGTCAATCTTTACAGAAGCAAAGCCCAAACCACACCCACTGCCATGGAGTCGATTCTGACTCACAGCGCCCCTAGAGGACAGAGTGGAACTGCCCCAGAGGGTTTCCAAGGCTGTCAATCTTTACAGAAGCAAAGCCCAAACCAAACCCACTGCTGTGGAGTCCATTCTGACTCACAGAATGCTTTAACCACTGTGCTACTAGGGCTCCTTACTTAATTGCAGGGGGCCAGTAAATGAACAGAATGAAGGACCCTGTCCCTATTGCCTTTTTTTTTTTTTGAGGAATTGTGGTTTCTGATGGAACACAGATGAAAGAAACATCTCAGGATCTTAAAGACACTTTGTATGAAAATCCCTGACTGCGGCAGATGAGGAAGTGTCTGCTTATTAATTCCTGGGAAATACTTGCTAAGAGTGCTTATTTTTAGAATTAATTGTGTATTATGAGTGAACACAGTTTTAATGGAAACACTAGTTGGAGGATCTAGAATTGAGAACATATGCCCTCTGTTAACCTAATCAAGATTTCACATATTCACTGGGACTATATCGGGGTTCTGGTTATTAACTGGTAGAATTATTTTTAACAGACTATTTATTAAGGGTGGCTTATTGAAGTTGACTTATAATTTAAGTCACTTCTTCATAATTATCAAGTAAAAGGGTGATTTGTCCTGAGTTCAATTATTTCCTTGAAGTTAAAATAAGGAACTTGTAAAATACTCTTCAGTTTTATGATCAGTTATTTGTGAATGTCATGAGATACTTAATCAAGAATTGTAGTTTTTGGTAATTGTGTAGGAGTTCTGGTGGTATAGTGGTTAAGGTATTTGGCTGCTAACCAAGAGGTCAGTGGTTCAAACCCACGAGGCATTCTGAGAAACAAAGATGAGGCAGTCTACTTCTGTAAAGATTTACAGCTCTGGAAACCCAGCGGAGGTCTCTATGAGTCAGAATCAACAATCAGTAAGTAATGATGTGTTGTAGGTACCTACAGAACATGAGGTTTGGGAATCTCTTGCAAACTCCACATTGCCCAGTGAGTAGACTCACCTTACAGAAGGTCATACTGTTTCTAAGTCTTCTCTGCCAATTAAAAAGTGAACTCTGTTGTTATCCACTGGTAGTTCTGATGTTCTTGTTAGTTGCATGAAGTTGGTTCCCACTCATGGCGCCCTTACGCATTAACAGAATGAATCGTTGCCCAATCCTCTGCAAGCTTCGTTGATATGTTGGAGCCCGTTGTTGTGGCTTTGGTGTTAGTCCTTCGATTTCACTGCCTCTGCCTCTGAAGCAGAGCTGCCATGATGATAGACATACATAAGATAAAATACATAATTTAAATACATGTTGTTGTTGTTAGGTGCCATCGACTCACCTCCGACTCATAGCGACCCTGTGCGCAGCAGAACGAAACCCCGCCCTGTCCCGTGCCAGCTCCCCTATCCCCGCTGTACTTGGCCCCATAGCCACAGCCACTGTGTCAATCCATCTTGTTGAGGGCCTTCCCCGCCTTTGTCGACCCTCCACCCTACCAAGCATGACATCTTTCTCCAGGGAATGGTCCCTTCTGACAACA
Organism: Orycteropus afer afer; assembly: GCF_000298275.1. Classification (NCBI taxonomy): domain Eukaryota; kingdom Metazoa; phylum Chordata; class Mammalia; order Tubulidentata; family Orycteropodidae; genus Orycteropus; species Orycteropus afer. Next base: position 1,279,285 of record NW_006922217.1, on the reverse strand, counting down.
TGACCAAAGTAGGTGAGACGAAGTCTGGCCATTCTCGCTTCCAAGGAGCA
>NW_006922217.1:1274503-1278180 GCF_000298275.1 Orycteropus afer afer | reverse complement strand
GAATGGGTACAAATATGGATCTCTTCCAGTCAGTTGGCCAGGTAGCTGTCTTCCAAGTCTCTTGGCATAACCAAGTGAGTGCCTCCAATGGGACATCCGTTTGTTGAAACATCTCAATGGGTATTCTGTCAATTCCTGGAGCCTTGTTCTTCGCCAATTCCTTCAGTGCAATTTTGACTTCTTCCTTCCATACCATTGCTTCTAGATCATGTGCCACCTCCTGAAATGGATGAGCATAAACCAGTTCTTTTTGGTACAGTGCCTCTGTGTATTCCTTCCATCTTCTTTTGATGCTTAGAATCTTTCAATTTTGCTTAATTTTTTTTCTCAGTTCTTTCAGCTTGAGAAATGCTGAGTATGTTCTTCCCTTTTGTTTTTCTAATTCCAGATCTTTGCATGTTTCATTACAGTAAGTGGCTTTGTCTACTCAAGCTGCTCTTTGAAATATTCTGTTCAGCTCTTTTATCTTGTCATTTCTTTCATTTGCTTTAGCTACTCTCTGCTCAAGGGCAAGTTTCAGAGTCTCTTCTGTCATCCATTTTGGTCTTCTCTTCTTTTCTTGTCTTTTTAGTGATCTCTTGTTTTCTTCATGGATAATGTTCTTGATATCCTCCCACAATTCTTCTGGTTTTCAGTCGTTGGTGTTCAATGCATCAAATCTATTCTTTAGATGGTCTCTAAATTCAGGAGGGATATATTCAAGATCATATTTTGGCTCTCATGGACTTGTTTTAATTGTCTTTAACTTTAAGTTGAACTTGCATATGAGCAGTTGATGGTCTGTTCCACAATCAGCTCCTGGCCTGGTTTTGGCTGAAGATATCGAGCTTTTCCATAGCCTTTCAGATGTAGTCAATCTGATTCCTGTGTACTCCATTTGACAAAGTCCATGTGTATAGCCACTGTTTGTGTTGTTGAAAAAAGGTATATGCAATGAATAAGTCATTGGTCTTGCAAAATTCTATCATGATCTCCAGCATTATTTCTGTCACCAAGGCCAAATTTTCTAACTACCGGTGATTCTTTGTTTCCAACTTTTGCATTCCGGTCACCAGTGATAATTAACACATCTTGATTACACATTAGGTCATTTTCAGACTGCAGAAGTTGATAAAAATGTTCAATTTCCTTATCTTTTGCTTTGGTGGTTGTTGTATAAATTTGAATAAGAGTTGTATTAACTGGTATTCCTTGTAGGTGTATGGATATTATCCTATCACGGACAGCATTGTACTTCAGGACAGATCCTGAAACATCCTTTGTGATGGTGACTGTCATGCCCTTCCTCTTTAAATTGTCATTCCAGGCATAGTAGATGATAGTCTGATGCAAAATGGCCAAAACTGGTCCATTTCAGCTCACTAATGCCACTCGTAGGAGCTCTGGTAGCATAGTAGCTAAGGCATTGACTGCTAACCAGAAGGCTGGCGGTTCAAACCCACCAGCCACTCCTCGGAAGGAAGGTTGGGCAATCTACTTCCGTAGTGATACTGCCTCGGAAACCCAAGGAGGGGTCGCTATGAGTCGGGGCCGACTCGATGGCAAATAACAACAACAACAACAATGCCACTCCTCGGAAGGAAGGTTGGGCAATCCTACTTCCGTAGTGATACTGCCTCGGAAACCCAAGGAGGGGTCGCTATGAGTCGGGGCCGACTCGATGGCAAATAACAACAACAACAACAACAATGTCTATGATATCAGTCTTTATGTGTTCCATCTCATTTTTGACAACTTCCAATTTTCGTAGATTCATACTACAATTTTCGTAGATTCAATGTTCCGATGATTAATGGATGTTTGCAGCTGTCCCTCCCTCCCTTACCTGGATGCCTACATAAGATAATCCTCCCAAGCACTAGTGGGGGAAGCAAAGAAGAAGATGAACGTTAAAGCCATTTGGCACTCGTAATAAATAATATGTGTCAAAAAACAAAGAACAAATGGACAAGAACTTGGAAGAATAATCAGATATGGATAAGGAGGAAATATCTATGGGACTGAAAATCACATAGTGTTGGTATCTAGGTGATATTGAAGTAATAACTGAAAGTAAATAGCAACTGTTAACATTACCATGAGGTTGGAGTCCCTCATGCAGAACTGATGTGTTGTTATTTCCATAGTGATTTCACGTTTGGGGCTAAGTCACTTAGGTATTTCCGTAAATTACTTTAAAAAAAAAAAATCACATAGTTAGATATGGTTTGCTTACAATAATAAGTTGTTGTTGTTAGGTGTGTTGAGTAGGCTCTGACTCTTAGCGACCCTTCGTACAACAGAATGAAAACTGCCTGGTCGTGGGCCAGCCTCACAATCCTTGCTGGGCCTGAGCCCATTGTTGCAGCCACTGTGTCAGTCCATCCCGTTGAGGGCCTTCCCCTTTTTTGCTGACCCTCCACCTTACCAAGCATGACATCCTTCTCCAGGGAATGGCCCCTTCTGACAACACAACCAAAGGAGGTCAGGTGAAGCCTGGCCATTCTCGTTTCCAAGGAGCATTCCGGCTGCAGTTCTTCCAGGACAGATTTATTTGTTCTTCTGGCAGTCCAGGGTATTTCTAGTATTCTTTGCCAACACCAGAATTCAAAAGCATCAACTCTTCTTCAGTCTTTCTTACTCACTGTCCAGCTTTCACATGCATATGAGGTGACTGAAAACACCACGGCTTGGGTCAGGTGCTCCTTTGTCTTCAAAGTGACATCTTGTCTCCTTAATACTTTAAAGAGGTCTTTTTTTAAAAATTATGATTTGGGTGGAAGTTTACAGAGCAAATTCATTTTCCATACAGTAGTTCATACACATTTTGTCCGGTGACATAGACTGCAGTTTCCCACAATGCAACAGCTCTCTTCCCACTTCCTCCCTGCAGTTACCTCTTCCCTGTGTCCTTCCCTCCTGTGCACTCCCACCCCCCGAGCTGTCTGCCTGTGCAAACACTGCCCTTTTGTTCTCCCAAGATTGATCTTTCCAAGGAAGGTAGCTACTTGATATGGTGTCTTTCATTTGGCTGGAAGCCACAAGAGTGAGTTCAGTTCCAGACCTGAAGAGCACCTAGGGGCCATAGTGTCAGGAGTTTCACCAGGCTTTATCAGACTAGCAAACCTGGTCTTTTGTTTGTTGTTGTTAAGATTTTGAGTTTTGTTCCACATTGTTCTCCCACTCTATCCAGGATGTCCTGCACAGATCCCCCTCCGAGTGGTTGACAGTGGTAACAGGGCACCATGTAGTTCTTCTGGTCTGATAGTCATGTAGGCTGAGGATCGCATGGTGTACCAGTCCCTTGGATTAATTGTTGCCATGCATCTTTGGTTTTCTTTTTTCTTCTTTGCTCTGGATGAGGAGAGACCCATCATTACATCTAGATGGCTGCTTGCAAGCTTTGAAGGTCCCAGTCACTACTCACCAAAGTAGGATCTGGAACAGTGTTTTGTGTAGTATGTTATGCCAGTTGAGCTGGATGTCCCCTGCGACCATGGTCCCAAGCCCACAGGTGCAACTGCTCGCTCCCCCTGGGTAGCTGGCTGTGACTAAGAAGTGACCACACCCTTGTCCCTTGTCAGATCTACCGTACACCCAGACACTCTTTTTTTTTTTTTTTAATTTTATTTGGATTTGGGTGAAGATTTACGGAGTACATTCACTCTTCCTCCATGTTTAATGAGACTTTTGTTTGG
>NW_006922217.1:1269213-1272572 GCF_000298275.1 Orycteropus afer afer | reverse complement strand
TAGTTCTAGGTTTCACATTTAAGTCTTTGATCCATCTGGAGTTCGTTTTTGTGTGTGGTGTGAGGTACAGATCTTGTTTCATTTTACACCCAGACACTCTTACAGCACATACAGATATGCTTGTAGAAACATCATCTACCAACCCTATACATGGTCACGGACACACTCCCCCTGCTTAGACAAACCTGATCGTTCAGCCTGTCTGCCTGTCTATTCACCCAAGATCAACGTTTGCAGTCACTGACAACGCACTACTGTATACGCAGAAAGGTTCATCTTTGTGGTCTGTACCTCCCATGTACTCGTCCATGTCTTCCTTTGAAGAGGTCTTTTGCAGCAGATTTTCAGAGTGCAATTCGATGTCTCATTTCCTGACTGCTGCTTCCATGGACATTGATTGTGGATCCAAGTAAAATGAAATCCCTGGAAGCTGCAAGTCTTTTTCCATTTATTGTGATGTTGCTTATTGGTCCAATTGTGAGGATTTTCATTTTCTTTATGTTGGAGTGTGATCCATACTGACGTAATAAGTTAGATGACAGATATAAAGTCCGTTCTTTTTGTAGTCTTGCTTGATTAGATGAGTCATGGAGGGAGATTAAAAGATTGAACCATATCTGGTTATTGCTGTGAGTAAGCAGAAGTTGTTGTTACTATTTTTTTTAATTTTAATTTGGGTCAAAGTTTACAGAGAAAATTGTTTTCCATCCAACAGTTAATACACGTTTTGTTTTGAGACATTGATTGAAACCCCACATTGTCACAGCATTGTTCCTCTCCCTCCCTGTGTTTACTGTTTCCCTTAGGCCTTCTTTCCTGTCCTTTGCTGCCTTCTGAGCTTTGTTGTTGTTATGTGCCATCAAGTCGCCCCTATTCACAGCGACTCCTCCTTGGGTTTCCGAGGCAGTATCACTACGGAAGTAGATTGCCCAACCTTCCTTCCGAGGAGTGTCTGGTGGGTTTGAACCGCCAGCCTTCTGGTTAGCAGTCAAGTGCCTTAGGCACTACACTACCAGAGCAAATGCTGCCCTTTTGGTCTTGTAGGGTTGATTGTTCTAAGGCCTGCTACCTCCTTGGTGTTACTGTTCACCCTGTAAGCCTGTCTGTCTTTTGGCTGAAAGTTGAGCCATGGGGGTGACTAGTTCCAGGCTTGAAGGGTGTCTAAGGAACCTAGTCATGTGGGTTTTACCAGTCTCTGTCAGACAAGTAAGTCTGTTCTTTTTCATGGTTTTGAGTTTTGTTGCACATTTTCCTCCCACTCTGATAAGCAGTTCTTATCTGATGGTCTGTTTGGCTAAGTTATATTGTAAGCTTCTTGAACACAGAAGACTGGTTCATTTTCATCTCTGAGTTTGATATAATACCGTCCATAGAGTGCATGCCCAGTAATCTTTGCTCAGGGAGACTTGGTGGCGCGGTGGTTAAGTGCTCGGCTGCTAAATGAAAGGTCTGTGGTTAGAACCCACCACTCTGTAGGGGAAAGATGTGGCATCTGCTCCAGTAAAGATAACAGCCTTGGAAACCCTAATGGGCAGTTCTACTGTGCCCTGAAGGGTTGCTGTCTTAGGCTAGATTCTCTGCAGAAGCAAACTCAGTGAAGCTTACAGATGTATACATGTGGAGACATTTATTTCAAGGAAATGGCTCCTGGGTCTTAGAGGATGGCAAGTCCCAAGTCTGTGGCTCAGACATCTGTGAGCTTCTCCAGACTTGTAGCTGCCAGGCCTGTAGTTGGTCAGCAGGTCAGATGGCAGGCTGCTGGCCCCTGGGGCCATAGAGGCTGATTAGTCCAAAGACTGGCAGGTAGTAAGGCAGGCCGCTGGCTCAGGTCCTAAGAACTAAGATCAGATGATGGTGAGGTGGATAGAGGATCCAGAGTGAGCGATAGCACCAGAGAACTTCGCCGGAACATCCACACGTACTGGCAGCAGGCCACACCCCACGAGTTTACTTTCAGCTGATTGGGGGCTCATAGCAGAGCTCATTTTAGAGAGATTAGATTATATTAGGTCAAAAAATGGGGGATCACTGCATCATTACATAACTGGCAGACTGCATGACAACTGCCAAACTACCAAGAATCAGGACCCAGCCAAGAAGACCCACACCCTTTGCCATCGTAGTTTTCATGAGTTGGTGTCGACTTGATGGGGAGGGATGGGAATCTTGGTTCATTTACCAATTTGGTGAGGCATGGTCTTGTGGATTCCACCACTTTCTGTCAGACCATAAGTCTGGTCTTTCTTTTTTCACTGATTTTGAATTTTCTACTTTTTTTTTTTTGCCTCTTACCCTGTACTCCAGTGATTTTAAATGTCACGTTCACACATACCAAGTTCTTAGATTTGTATTAGCCATTTCTGCATTTCCTAATTTATTCTGTTAAAACACTTGATAAAAACCAAAACCAAACTCACTGCTGTTGAGTTGGATCCAACTCATAGTGACCCCTCTGGGTTTCCGAGGCAGTATCACTTTGGAAGTAGATTGCCTCATCTTCCTTCTAAGGAGTGGCTGGTGGGTTTGAACCGCCAGCCTTCTGGTTAGCAGTCGGATGCCTTAGGCACTATGCCACCAGAGCTCCCAAAATATACACAATGTTTTAATAACTATAGCTTTATGGGGTTTTAGTATCAGATAAGGAATGGTCTCTACTTTTTATTCTTCCTCTGCAGGATTGTCTTGTCTGTTCTTGCTTATTTTTCATTGTTGGTGTTGTTTGTTGCTGTTGAGTCAGCTCCGACTCATAGTGACCCCGTGTACAACAGAACGAAACGCTGCCCGGCCATGTGCCAGCCTCCCAGTCCTGGCTATGACTGAGCCCGTTATTGCAGCCACTGCATCAGTCCGTCTCGTTGAGGGGCTTCCTCTTTTCGCTGACCCTCACTTTTCCAAGCATGATATCCTTCTCCAGAGAATGATCCCTCCAACAACATGACCAAAGTATTTGAGACGAAGTCTGGCCACTCTCGCTTCCAAGGAACATTCCAGCTGCACTTCTTCCGGGGCAGATGTGTTAGTTCTTCTGGCCGTCCATGGGACTTTCAGCCTCATAGCAACATGCAAACTGACAGATAAGTGGTAGTTGTTTTTTGTAGAGCTTTAAAATCACCTTGGGTTGTTTCTTGGAACACTGCTGGGGAAATTTAAGAAAACCTCCCCTCTGTGGTGAACAACACTCTGGATTCTAAGAGTCCTGTCTGTTCTAGAAACCAACTTAGGCTCTAGACCTTTTTCTGACATTAACTATCAAAATTACTTATTAACTGTATTATCTAATTCTCTGAAAGTACCATGGACTGCCAGAAGAACAAACAAATCTGTCCTGGAGGAAGTGCAGCCGGAATGCTCCTTGGAAG
>NW_006922217.1:1262169-1268368 GCF_000298275.1 Orycteropus afer afer | reverse complement strand
TGGACGAGGAGAGACCCAACATTGCATCTAGATGGCAGCTTGCGAGCTTTTAAGACCCCAGTCGCTGCTTGCCAAAGTAGGAGGTAGAACAATGTTTTGTATACTATGTTAGGCCAGTCGAGCTTGATGTCCCCTGTGTCTATGGTCCCAGGCCCACAGGTTCAACTACTTAGTCCCTCTTGGTAGCTGGCTGTGACCAAGCAGTGACTACAGCCTTGCCCCTTGTCAGCTCTACTATACACCTGGGAATTCAGATCATACACATAAACTTATAGGACCATTGTCTGCCAACCCTATACATGTTCTTGGGTACACTCCCCGCTTCATAGAGATACCTACTAGTTCAGCCTGTCCACCCATCTATCTACCAATATACTGATGTTTGCCTTCACTGATAGTGCCATACTATATGTGCAAAAGGGTTCATCTTTGTTGTCTTTACCTCCCACGTACCTCTCTGTCTTTCTCTTCCTCAATGCCACTATAATGATCACTCACATTTGGTACATTGCCCTTCTCTTCACCCAAATCAATACTTATCTCTACCTATCTAATTGTGTTCCCTCCCCTCCCCTCCTACCCCTGGTAACCAACAAAGAAAATGTCCTTCCATATATAAAGCATTCCTTGACTTTTACAATAACTGACTAATACAGTATTTATCCTTTTATGATTGACTTATTTCACTCAGCATAATGTCCTCCAAGTTCATCCACGTTTTGCAGTGTTTTGCAGATTCTACGTTATTCTTTAGGATTGCATAGTATTCCATTGTGTGTATGTACCATAGTTTGGTTATCCATTCCTCAGTTGATGGACACCTAGGTTGTTTCCATCTTTTGGCTACTGTGATGAACATGGGTGTGCATATATATCTGTTCTTGGCTCTCACTTCTCTAGGGTATATACCTAGTAATGAAATAGCTGGGTCAAATGGTATTTCTAGTTTCATCTTTTGAAGGAATCACCATACTGCTTTCCACAGTGGTTGTACCATTTTACAGTCCCACCAGCAGTGTATGAGAGTACAAGTCTCTCCACATCCTCGCCAGCATTTGTTATTTTCTGTGTTATTGAACTTTGCTACTAGTGCTGGAGCAAAATGGTACCTCGTTGTTTTGATTTGCATCTCTCTAATGGCTAATGATTGTGAGCATTTCTTCATATGTTTGTTGGCCGCTTGAATATCGTCGTTGGTGAAGTGTCTATTCATGTCTTCTGCCCATTTTTTAATTGGATTGTTTGTCTTTTTGTTATTGAGGTGTTGGAGTTTTCTATAAATTCTAGAGATAAGTCCCTTGTCAGATATGTCATTACCAGATATTTTTTCCCAGTCTGTAGGCTCTCTTTTGACTCTTTTGGAGAAGTCTTTGGAAATACATAAAAATTTAATTTTTAGAAGGTCCCAGTCAACTGGTTTCTCTTCTGCTGTTTGTGCATTTTGAGTTATGCTTGAGAGTCTGTTTATGCCATATACTAGGGCCACTAAATTTGCCAATCAGGCAGTGTTTCGTTCTGTTCTATGTAGGGTCACTGAGTCGGAGCCAACTTGATGGCATCTAACAACAACAGTAATAATTATCTGTATTATAATAAAAAATTACACCCATGTTTTCCACTTCACAGCTGTTGTAGTAGCTTTGAAAGAATTACTTTGTGCTTGCAGTTGGGTTATTTATTTATTTATTGGTCTTTATTTTCGCAGCCACAGGTAAAACTATTATTATAAGAATAATCAAAATAATTTTCAGCATTGCAGAAGGGTCCAGGGTCCTCTTCCTTACGTGCAAAAGCTGGAAAGACCGGAGTGAGAGCTTCTCAAAGCTCTTCTTTAGTTCTAAAATACAATTAATTCTAAAGTAAAGAAAAGGTGATATATCACCAAGCCAATCAAGGGTAGAATTTGCATCTGCGTAGCTGCTGAAAGGGCTATTCTACGAGAGAAATGACAGAAAAGGCCCTTGGCAAGATCCTTTGTCTGTTTATTTCTTTTCCTCCGTAACCAGTTGGTGTTTTGAAAGAAAGCATATTGTCAAGGTTTTCAAAGTGCTCCTCAAACAGGATGGGGGTGTGCTTTATTTTTGAAGCCTGCAAGGAAGGTTGTGTCTGCAGCAGAATTGAGTGCTTTGAACGTTTGAGTTTTTTGTGTTGTCCTGGCTGACTCTCAGGATTGAAATAAGTATGTCTGTGTCCTTTTTTTCCCCCTTTCTGAGCGTTCATTGTTGGGTGGAGCTGGGATGCTGGACTCAAAGACTGGTTTATAGGAGAAAGATGATCAGGCTGTAGCGTTTCCAGGAGTAAAATGGTACGTTTTGAAGGGCAAATAAAATCTATAGTTTGCATAACTTGGTAACAGAAGTTGGATACAGTTTGGAAAAATAAAGGGACAAGTGATGAGAAAATGTTGGCTTTTATCTGTGGTTGAATGGCAGTCATCACTGAGTTAAAATGAGAAATTTTAAAAACACATCAAAAAAATAAGTCTTTTTTTGTGGAGGATTCAGTGATTTCAGATTGCTACAGGACTTTAAAAAAATGTCTGAAAAAAGTTAGTAGAAATCCTATAATTTTGTTACTCAAACCAAACCAAACTCACTGCCGTCAAGTCAATTCTGACTCATAGCAACCCTCCTTGGGTTTCCGAGGCAGTATCACTACGGAAGTAGATTGCCCAACCTTCCTTCTGAGGAGTGTCTGGTGGGTTTGAACTGCCAGCCTTCTGGTTAGCAGGCAAATGCCTTAGACGCTACTCCACCAGAGCTCCCATAATCTTGTTAAGTTAGGAATAAAGTTCTAAAGTAGAGGCGAGGTTTGGAATTGGTCAACTCCAGTCATCGACTAGAGGGCACATAACATCTCCAGCAATAATAGTCATATTGAGCTCAGTCTGTTAAAGACGTGTAAATAATGTTCTTATGCAGCGGTAGTATGACAAACTGATAGAGTTTACTGTTGTGATGAGGTGCCTCCGAGCCCATACCGACTCACAGTGACGCTGTGGACAACAGAGCAAAGCCCTGCCGCCCCGTGTCGTCCTCACAGTCCTCGCTGCAGTTGAGCCCATCGTTGCAGTCACTGTGCCAGTCCATCTCGTTGAGGGCCTTGCTCCTCTGTGGTCCCAAGCTTGATATCCTTCTCCAGGGACTGGTCCCTCCCGGTAACCCGTCCCAAGTCATGAGACAGAGTCTTTGCCTTCTCCCAGGAGCATTCTGGCTGTTAACATGATTGAAATTAGGAAGAAGAGTTCAAGGAGAGTGAGAATATAAGCAGAGGATAATCCAAGGATGAGGTTGTTGTTGTCATGTGCCGTCAAGTCGGCCCCGACTCATAGTGACCCCTTCTTGGGTTTCTGGGGCGATATCACTACGGAAGTAGATTGCCCAACCTTCCTTCCGAGGAGTGGCTGGTGGGTTTGAACCGCCAGCCTTCTGGTTAGCAGTCCAGTGCCTCAGGCACTATGCCACAAGAGCAAAAACCAAACACACTGCCATTGAGTCGGATCTGACTCATAGTGACCCCTCCTTGGGTTTCCAAGGCGGTATCACTACGGAAGTACATTGCCCAACCTTCCTTCTGAGGGGTGGCTGGTGGGTTTGAACCACCAGTCTTCTGGTTAGCAGTCAAAATTCAAAGTAAAGGTTTGCTGAATACTCAGATGTCTGTGTACTCAATAGGAATGTCCCACGACAGGGATGTGGGATCTTTTCAGGTAAAGTACTTGAAGTGGGCTTTATGTTTCCTTCATTCAGGAGAACATATGACCAGACTGTGGTGGTTAAGTTTGTGTGTCAACTTGGCTGGGCCTGGTTGAGTGGCTGGGCAGCTGATGGTAGTTATTCCCCATGAGGAGACTGGCAATCAACTCCATGGTGGGATCTACCACAAGCAGCTGAGTAGCTGCCTTTGGGACGTGGTCAGCTTCCTGTGTATAAGGAGAAGCCTTGGGAATGGTCTCCAGTCTATGGCATGCTTGAACCTTGCCTGTAGCTGTGTCGTTCAGCAGCCTGCCATGCTCTGCCGACCTTGGGACTTACAATGGACTTAAGTTAATGGCCTGCCATGTGGTTTGGTGACATTGGGACTGTGCCTTTTTACTTGTCAACCTTGGGGCTTCTCAGCCTCAGCAGCCAGCAGCTGTCTGAGTGAAGAAACGCCTCTAGCTCCAGTGGGCTGGGAGCAGGAGGCAGAACTGGACCCCAAGGTTGAGGGGCCTTCACCCAGCCCCTAGAGCCTGGCACTTTGAGCTTGGACTTAAAACCTCCATACTATGAGAGAATAAACTCTTGTTTGTTAAGGCCATCCCATTTGTGGTATATTCTTGTCAGAGTGGCACTAGGGAAGCAGAACACAGACTAAACCAAAATCACCTCAGTTCCAAATTCCTGGGAGGAGAAATCGGGCCCGTTTTGGTGCAGTCCAGTGAGTTACTGAATATGGCTCTTCAAGCCATGGTTTTTGTGACTCTCACCAGATGACGGGGTGGAACTGTGCTGTGTTAGGCTGGGTTCCTTAGAGGAGCAAAACCAGTGAAGCTTATATATATATAGAGAGAGAGAGAAATTTATCTTAGGAAAATGGCTCACTCAGTTTAGAGGCTGGCAAGCCTCAAGTTCCTGGATCATGTGTCAAGCTGGAGGTGTTTCTGTACTCACTCAGCTGCAGGGGCTGACGAGCTCAAGGTTGGCAGGCATCTACCGGCTGCTGACTCTGATGGTGACGAATCCGAGATCACCAGGCCGAGTGGAGGATTGTTCACTCACAGTTGTAGACAGCACGACAGGATCCAGATCCACAGAAAGTTCATGAATTTTCCCAGGACATACACATATACATAGGAAGCGGGCTACACCCTAGGGGAACTCCCTTTCAACAGATTGGCTGCTCACAGCATACATATCTGATCTCATCATGGGAATAGCTACATCACAACTACTTAAACCACTCAGAATCGTGGTCCTGCCAAGTTGACACACAACCCCAGCTATCACATGTGCAATTGTGAGATGCTTGTGGCCCACCAAGGGGAATGGCTAGCTTGCTGATAATGTAAATCAGATACATGGTACCTTTGTGGGGTGAGACCATGCAGATAAGGTGTGTGGAACCCTACCGTGGGGATGGACCAGTTTTGCTATCTCGCTGGGCTTAGAGTGAGCCATCCCAGAGTGGAAAGGGGAACCAATACCATCAAGAAAGAACCAGGAGTTGAGCACAGTCCTTCACCTCAGATCCCCGTGCTGGACCTCCTCGACCCGGGAGACAGACACACCGAGCTGCAGCACTTGGCAGAGATGGCAGAGATATGGTGGCTTAGAAACTGTGCCAGGAGAGGCAGTAGTACCAAGAGAGTGGCATGAGGCAGAGCGATGGGCTTCCTGGCGCATGGTGCGAGAAAGCCGAGTGCCTTTGGGCGGGAAGCTTGCTGGTGGAGTGGGGTGCATCTCTGGGCCCCATGAGCAGAGCTAGGCAAGCTTTGTAACACTTGCCTGAGCAGGGTGGAGGCCGAGGCCAGAGAGAAGCGTGCCTCTGACACTGCTGGGAAGAAGCTGTCCCAATCAAAGAACTCAATCCTGAGTCATTGCTGATCCTGAATTGTAACCTGCTACTTTCCCAACAAACCCCATCATTGTGACTGTTGTCTGTGAGTTCTGTGTGTCCATTGCAGCGAATTATCAAACCTAACAGAGAAGTAGTGAGTGTTGTGGGAGGGACGGTTGGTGTCAGAATTGGTTTAAGGGTTAGGGGATGGAGGCATGTCTGACCTCAGCCTCGGAGGAATCAGCTTTGGGCTGTTGATGTTGTCCTGAATCCTCCTTCCCCCTGTGAAGTTAGATGAGGCTGGACAATGTGTCCTCCATGCCTTTTCTGTATTTGGGTCGTCTGTGTCCGCGTCCAGGCAACCGTGGCCTGGAGGTGGTGGATGGGGGTGGGAGTGTGTGTGTGGGGTGCGCAAAGGGGTGAGTCAGGGCTTACAAGAGTCATTAATGTTGAATGTTTCTTCTTCCAAACAAACAAACAAAAAAAACCCAAACTCACTGCTATTGAGTTGATTCCGACTCATAGCGACCCCTCCTTGGGTTTCCGAGGCCTTATCTCCATGAAAGTAGATTGCCCAGTCTTCCTTCCTAGAAGTGGCTGGTGGGTTTGAACTGCCAGCCTTCTGGTTAGCAGTGAAATGCCTTAGGCACTATGCCACCAG
>NW_006922217.1:1260544-1261729 GCF_000298275.1 Orycteropus afer afer | reverse complement strand
CTGATTACAACCCCCAACTATCAACAGCTCTCCTCCCCTCTCCTCCCTGCGACTGTCTCTTCCCGGGGCCCTTCTCATCTGTGTGTTCTGTCCGTCCAGCTTTCCCACTCTGTGAATGCTGCCTCTCTGCTGTCTCGTGGTTGATCTAGGGATGTGTCTCCCTAGGGTAGATGGGTGTTTGCTTGGAGGTTACCGTCTTCCTACTTTTTGGCTGAGACCTATTTCATGGAAGTGAGTCCAGTTCCAGGCCTGATGTATAATCTGAGGCCATAGTCTCTGAGTTTCTACCAGCCTCTAGCTGACCAGTAATTCTGGTCATTTTTGTGTTTTTGAATTTTGTTCCACATCTTTCCTCCTACCCTATCCAGGATCTCCAGTGTTGATCCCTTTCCGAGTGGCTGGCGTTGGTAGCAGGGCACCATCTGGTTCTTCCTGTCTCAGGGTCGTGAAGGTGAGGTCCCTGTGGTCCATCATATCCTTGGGCCTGGGTAATCTTAACTCAATTTGCAATTTGTAATTCTATCAATAAAGTGTAAGAGCGCCTATTCACCTGGCCAACACTGAGAATCTCCATCCTTGCTAGTCTCTAATGTGCATTTCTTTCGTACTGTGGGAGGCTGAGAATTTTTTTCTAACAAACACAAGTGGATCATTACTTCCTTCCCTTTTGTTTTCGTTCAGTCAGATCAGCGGGCTACAGGGAGTCTCCTTTTTTTGGTGAGATTGTTAGTTTGGAAAAAATTTCAACTTGTTCTTATCAGCCTTCAAATTTAGCATGAAAACGGTTGATCTCAGGACTGGCTTAGGTGGAGTGCAGTGGGCATGCTGGGAACGGAGTGATGAGCCTCTGCAAACTATTATTGCAAATGGAGATCAGCAGGGATCAAGGGGGCCATATGGTTCAGGAAGTTACTTAGCTAGGCAAGCTGGAAAGCCAGGCTGTGGCTTCCAGAATCCTGCCTAGTGGGCCATTGTCAAAAGATTCTTTGTATTAGTGGCCTTGCTCTTCTAAAGCATCAGTTGAATGTTAATACCATTAAAATATAATATTTTGACCACGATTTTGCATGTATCTGGTATTTAGGTCTTTCCTTTAGTTCTCCAAAGCACAGCAGAGATTTCCAGACTTATATGTGTTTAAAAAGGAGCTCTGCTGGTGCAGTGGTTAAGGCATCTGGTTGCTAA
>NW_006922217.1:1259010-1259642 GCF_000298275.1 Orycteropus afer afer | reverse complement strand
AACCCTGTGGGGCAGTTCCACTCTGTCCTCTAGGGGTGCTGTGAGTCAGAATTGATTCCATGGCAGTGGATGTGGTTTGGGCTTTGCTTCTGTAAAGAGTGACAGCCTTGGAAACCCTGTGGGGCAGTTCCACTCCATCCTCTAGGGGCGTTGTTAGTTGGAATGGACTCCACACCACCCAGTACCACCAGCAAAGGGCTATGTTACATGTAAAGTCATCCTGAGTCAGAACGGACGGGTTGGGAGCTAACATGTGCTGTTTACGTGCTTTCACATTTCTTTCTTCATTAGCTCCTTGACTGCCTGCCCGACATTCCTGGATGTAGCCCAGGGCTGATGAAGCTTCACCTCGTCCACTCAGGGTACAGGAATGAGTGAAAACCTCAGTGCCTTTTCTTTGCTATGCCCAAGTGTCACCTTCTTCCTCGAAGCCAAATCCTCTGGTAAAGCTGAAACTGAAGACCAGTGTCTGAATAGCTTCCTCACAGTATTTCTCATTAATAGTCTTGGGCAGTCCTCCAGTTGCAAGACATCATCAGCATGTTCTTGGTTTGCAGCCTGGGCGGCTTCATTTCCGTCCTGTTCATTTCTTATTGGTGACCCTCTGCTGAGAATGTGTGCTTTTTTTTTTT
>NW_006922217.1:1235434-1242556 GCF_000298275.1 Orycteropus afer afer | reverse complement strand
AATGGCTGCACCCTCGATCACTTTAAATATACAAAATCACTGCTGTGTGTAAACAATCAAAATGGCTGTGGCCTCGATCACTTTAAATATCCAAAATTGCTGCTGTGTGTAAGCAGTCAAAATGGCTGCACCCTCAGTACAGCGGAAAGCCAACAGCTCAGGTTGTCTCCCTCCTTGCTCTTTGCCTTTCTAGTCAGAGTCCACCAGTGCAGTTGTCCCTGCAGCCCTTGGTGACTAGAGTTGATCCCTAGGTCAATTCTCAGGTCCCAACACCACTTGGAAGTATTCAGGCTGTTGGTTCCATCAGAGTAGCTGACAGTCCGCAGCTCCAACCGTCTGTGTACTCACTGTTTTCATTCAGGTTTTTCCACTAGTTAGTGCCTAATCCACTTCTGTATAGTTCCTTTCAGAGCTCAGGGCTCCAAGATTATCTTCTTTATCTGTCAATTGGTTTGTCTTTTCTTTTTGAAGAGGGTCTGTGTCGCTTGTCTGCCTGTTCCCGCATCTTACCAGAAGTCCGTCTGCTTACTTTTCCCAGTAAGTCCTTCAGTTCATTTATCCTAGTTATGTGCACTGATTCCACCTCTGGGACATATATGGGTCTACCTCTATTGACTGTTTTTTTCTCTTCTTTGTGGATAATATTCTTCTCCTGTCTGTGTCTCGTAATTTTTTATTGTATGTTAGACATTGTATGTAAAAGGAAAGTAAAGACTAGATACTGTTTACCCCCAGAAAAGGTCTGGTTCCTTTTGCCAATCTGTTAATGTGGGCGGCTGAGTCAACCTAACCCATAGTTGAGCCTCTTTGGGGCTTTGTAATAGCATTAGTTAGATTCACTTCGCCACTAGCTTCATGTATTTTGAGAGTGACATCAGGACTTTGTTGTCACTTCCAAGGACGAGCATGTCTTTGGGATTTCTTTAGCTTTAGAGCCAGACTTCCAGGTCTCTAAACAGTTGGAGATCTTTCTCTGTTTTATAGATCTTTCTCTGTTTTCAGGTGCTGGTCAGGTCTTAGTTCTTTAGCCCCCAGGTTTTGCTCCTCTGGACATCTGTCTTCACCTTGCTATTCCTCAGAGGAATTTCTCTCATCTCTCCCGCCTTCTTCTTACCTTCAGGCAGACGTTCACATGTGTCTGAGGTGGGGGTGCTCTCAGCTTTCATGCCCTGCCGCCATGTTGTGTATTTGGCAAAGGCATTGAGAAAGAGTTGGCAGGTGGCTGTAGACTTGCTGCTGCCTTCCTGAGATCCTGCTCTGTCATATTGGCTCACAGGTAGCCATTACAAGTTGGTTGGCAGTTCAGCTGGTATTTCCATTTCTCTACTTTTGGTGGCTTCTTCCCCTTCTCATCACTCTGCCAGGGATGAAAACAACGCTGGATTTCTTCTCTCCTCGAAAGGGCTCATCAAGCCCTGCTAATTAGCTCAGCGGGGTTTCTTTGTGTGCTGAGTTTTCTGATGACTTGAGAAAAAAATGTTCTGGTTTTTGGTTTTGTCCAGCTTATTCTCATTTTTGACAAGCATTGGTGGTGCAGCCATGAAGCCCTTGGCTGCTAACTGAAAGGTTGGTGGTTCGAGCCCATCTGGGAGCTGCACAGGAGAAAGATCTAGCAGTCGGCCTCCATAAAGATGATGGTCCCGGAGACCCCCGTAGGGCAGCCCCCCTGTGGGGGGGTTACTATGAGTTGAAACAACTTGACGTGTCTAACAGCAGTGTTCTCATTGTTAGGGAAGCTGGCTCTATGAATTTTCCTTCAGGTATAAATATGTTTAACGTGTTATCAACGTGGCATTGATGCTATCAATATTAATTTCTGATTCTTAGGCAATCTGTTTTTTTAACCAGTGATGGATTATGTACCTCAACATTAAACACTGAGCACGAATAGCCAATATGTGTGTGTCTTAGATGTACACTTACTCACTGCTGTTGAGCCCAGTCTGACTCAGGCAACCCCCACTGGGTTTCCAAGGCTGTAAATCTTTACAGAAGCAGACTGCCTCATCTTTTTGTCCATGGAGCAGCTGGTAGTTCGAACCACTGACCTTTTGGTAAGCAGCCAAATGGCTTTAGCCACTACACTACCAGAGCTCCTTAGATATACACTAGTTTATCCAAATATTTTTGTATTTGAAAGCACATGAGAGATTTAATCATTATAAGACTATGTGGTAGTTGAGGTTATGTGTCAGTTTGGCTGGGCCTGGTTTGGAGAGGCTGGGCAGCTGGATGTATTTATTCCCCAGGATGAGACTGGCCATCAGCTCCATGTTTGCATCTCCTGGAGCATCTGAGTAGCTGCTTTAGGGATGTGGTCTGCGTCCGGTGTATAAGAAGAGGCTATGAGAAAAGTCTCTGTAGCTTTTTGGCACACTTGGACCCTGCATGTTGCTGAGTCCTTCATTCAGCAACCTGCCATGTTTCCTGCTGATCTTGGGACTATCTCTGGACTTGAACTAGTGACCTGACATATTGTTTGGTAATCTTGAGACTGTGCCATTTTACTTGTTGACCTTGGGTTTGTCAGCCTCAGCAGCCAGCAGATGTCTGAGTTAAGAAAATCCTCCAGCTCCAGTGGGCTGGGAGCAAGAAGCAGAGCTGAAGCCCAGGGTAGAGCCTGGCACTTGGAACTTGGACTTCTAGCTCCTAAACTGTAAGAGAATAAACAAACTCCTGTTTGTGAAAGCCACTCATTTGTGGTATTTTCTGTTAGAGCAGCACAAAATAACCAAAATAGACTAATCATTTTATTTTCATCACAGTGTTGATGATAAACCAAACTCACTGTCATTGAGTCCATTCTGACTCATAGCAACCCCTACTGGGCTTCCAAGGCTATAAATCTTTACAGAAGCAGGCTGCCCAGTCTTTCTTCCGCAGAGCAGCTGGTGGGTTCGAACTGCCGACCTCACAGTTAGCAGCCAAATGCCTTCACCACTACACCAACAGATCTCCCTTCTTGTTGATGACAGTGGACATAAATCTCTATTTCAGTTTGTCTTGATGCTTTTGAAAACTTTCTGTTATTTTCTTTTAACTAATTATGATCTCTTAAAGTGTGATTATTTTTAGCTCATCTGATTGGCAGAGGCTTTATGCATGGAGAAGTATTGTCTTTGCTATTTTCAACAAGAAAACCTCATTCTTACCCATATTGTCTTAAATCCTTTTTTTTTTTTAAATAAATTTTAGCCACCCCCAACACCACTCTTCCATTTTGTGAGAATTCATTGTTCAGATTGGTGAACATGGTTGTCACTGCCCTGGCTTGGGCTCAGGTAAATTACAACGCTGCATCATTACCTGCTGACCGCTTCCAGAGCTGGACCACTGGCTTCCACTTCAGGGTCATATGAGTACATGTGTGCTGTATGTCTGGAGACCCACAGTCTATAAGACCATGCGGCCTGCATGTGTTAGTATCACAGCCCATTGCCATGCAGTTGACTCTGACTCATGGTGACACCCTGTGTATCAGAGTTCCCTCTTCTCCAGAGAGTCCCCAGTGGCTGGCATCCTTTGGAACAGATTGCTGGGCCCTTCTTCCAAAGTACCTCTCGATGGGTTTGAACCACCAACCTTCCGGTTAGTAGCTGAGCATGTAACCATTTGGCTGCTGTATTAAATATTAGTTACGCTTAGTTTCTTTCCTGTCACCCTGATCAGTCATCATTTATCTCCATACCCCCTTCCCTATACCCCCTGCATTTGGTGCCCTGGACCTCGGAGACCATTGTATTGGAGAACGAGAGCATCAGTGCATCTTGTTGAGGGTCTTCCTCTTTTTCGCTGACCCTCTACTTGACCAAGCATGATGTCCTTCTCTGGGACTGGTCCCTCCTGATGGCATGGCCAGAGTACTCGTGGGTTAATTGAGAACTGTAGCATAGTGCCTAAGGCACTTGACTGCTAACCAGAAGGCTGGTGGTTCCAACCCACCAGCCACTCTTGGAAGGAAGATGGGGCAATCTACTTCCATAGTGATACTGCCTCAGAAACCCAAGGAGGGGTCGCTATGAGTCGGGTCTGACTCAGTGGCACGTAACAACGACAACAACATCCCCATCATGGGCTCTGAGGATGAAACAGTGCAATGTATGCAGATGTACATAGCAGACTTCCCCGTTTGGCTTACTGGGGATACCATGTTGTTGTTGTTGTTATGTGCTGCGACCCCTCCTTGGGTTTCCGAGGCAGTATCACTACGGAAGTAGATTGCCCCATCGTCCTTCCGAGGAGTGGCTGTGGGTTTGAACTGCCAGCCTTCTGGTTAGCAGTCAAGTGCCTCAGCCACTACGCTACCAGAGCTCTCATAGAGATTTTGAGATTTCCCTTGAATAGTGTGGAGTGGGCAGTAAGGTTCAGGGAATAGATACCCAATAGCTTTCCATTTCCCTGAATTGTCCTTACAGTGCGATGATAATTCAGTTTCAAATGCAAAAAAAGGTGGTATAATGGGTAAGAACACAGGCTCTGGAAGCATTTTCTAGGTTTGCATCCCAAATACATTGTGTACTGTGTGACCTTGGGCAAGTCGCTTAACTTCTCTGTGCCCTAGTTTCCTCAACTCTAAAATGGGGATAGTACTGGCACCCAGCAGAGAAGTTATGGTACCAATCATGACTCACAAAGGTGTTTGAAAGGAGGAATCTCACGGTGTTCACGAAGGCGCCCTTTCTCCTGTTAGGTAGTTAGCGTTAGAGATAGGATTGATGTCTAGGGCTGCCGTTCACTGGCTTAGTCTCAAAGAGGAACAGGAGCTTCCGGTCTGTGGTACTTATTACTGCAGGCAGGACGCCACAGCCACACTGGTGAATCTTCGTCCAGTCTTTTCTCGCGAGAGCCTCTCCCCGCCCCTCTCACGTCTGTGTGCCAATGGTGTAGTGTTACGGTGTATAGTGGTGGTGGTTGCGACCTGTGTGGCAGAGTGGAGAAAACAAGATGTAGTTCTTCCGTAATAAAGATGCTGATTGTATAGGTTATGTGATAGGGAGAGCTATGATGCGTCGAAAGGCCATGATCCTGTTTGTTTAATTACGGTGGCTTTTCAGCATTTTCAGGTGCAGTGACTCATTGACTTGCTTTCAATGGATTTTAAAAAGTGCTGACTGTTAAAGGGCCATGAATTTTAAACATCAAGGCTGAAAAGATGATACTTAATCTGTCAGTATTTGCAGTGAATGAAAATTGACAGTTATCCATCCTTGGTATCTGAGTAAAGGTGCTCTGGTGGTGTAGTTGGTAAGGCATTGGGCTGCTAACCAGAAGGTCAGTGGTTCAAACCCACCAGCTGCATCATGGAAGAAAGATGGGCCAGTCTGTGTCTGTAATGATTCACAGCCTTGGAAACCCAGTGGGGGTCGCTATGAGTCGGAATTGACTTGATGGCAGTGAGTTTGGTTTTTGGTATCTGAGTTGTATAGTATTTATGTTAGTTTTGGCGTTTTTAAGGAGTGCTGGTGGTATAAGTGGGTAAGGTATTTGGCTGCTAACCAGAATGTTGGTGGTTCAAAGCCACCAGCTGCTCCGTAGGAGGAAGATGAGGCAGTCTGCTTCTGTAAAGATTTACAGCCTTGGAAACCCAGTAGGGGTTGCTGTGAGTTGGGGTTGACTTGATGGCATTGAGTTTGGATTTGGTTTTGGATGTAATTTTTATTTATGTAGTATTTATGTTAGTAAACTTCCATGGAATATTATTTATTCCAATAGTTACAAGGGGAGCAGTTGTGAGTACTTACGTACGTATGTATAGACCTCAACGTGTACGTGTAGATTTATACATACATATGAAAGCAAGGGGAGCTCTGGTAGCGTAGTGCCTAAGGCACTTGACTGCTAACCAGAAGGCTGGCGGTTCAAACCCACCAGCCACTTGGAGGAGGACGATGAGGCAACCTACTTCCGTAGTGATACTGCCTCGGAAGCCCAAAGAGGGGTCGCTATGAGTCGGGTCCTACTCGACGGTTCATAACAACAACAACAACATGGAAGCAAGGTCTGGTGATATAAAAAATCACCCACCGCAAACTACACAACACAGTTGTTCTCTGACACATGGGGTTGCTGGGAGTTCAGAGTCCACCAATGCCAACTGCCAGGGAGTTGTACCTGACTCATAGCGACTCCTCCTTGGGTTTCCGAGGTGGTTATCGCTACGGAAGTAGATTGCCCCATCTGCCTTCTGAGGAGTGGCTGGTGGGTTAGCAGTCAAATGCCTTAGGTACTACGCCACCAGAGCTCCCTGGTTTTTGATACGGATATGAAACTGAATATGAAACTTGCAAAAGTTCATTTTGACTTCAGGTCTGTTGAGATGATCCCTGTTGGAGGCTATCCCCGTGTGTAGGTTTGTTGCTGCTTTGAGTTCCTCAGTTTACTTTATGTGTGTCATGCAGTCATTACCCCTGAGTGATGAAGGGCTCTGGGGAGGTGAGGCCTGCTGGGGGAGCGTGGGTGGTTCTGACCTCAAGAGGACAAGGCTTTCATTGTGTTAGGGATCACCGTGGACAATGGAGGGAGAATGCAAGCTGAACCCAAGCTGAGACTCATTGTCTTAAAGTCTTGGCTCCTGCTTTTCCAGGCTAACAGCATGAGCTAGCTGGCATTCTATGTGGAATTCAGACTATTAACCGAAAGCTCTGTAAAAGTGAAAAGAGCCTGGTTCAGTAAAACAAACACTAGGATTCAGATGTCAACCTACTGACTGTTTGGAATGTCTGCTGTTCTGTGCCCTTTCAGTGGAGACATTCGTCACCATGATCTGGCCTGGGTCACGGACTTCCGGTACCTTGGTTGCTGTACCATTTGGAGGCCGATGGGTGCCTGTCCCATAGCCCCAAGGAGCCTCACAGTGTGTGTGCATACCACGCATACAGAAGTGCGATGCTATGGGCGCTTCTTTCTGCAGATCACGGTCTAAGGAACGCTGCTGGAGTGTGACAGTGACAGTGAGTGTGTCTGCCCGGCCCCTGCGGGCTTTGCTTTCAGGAGAGGGATAGTGGTTACCATTTGCTGTGTGTCCTTTCTTCCTAGGCGGTTTGCATGTAAGATTTGAGCTAAGCCAGCCCTCGGCTTTATACGTTGTGGTAGTTCAGTTTGTGTGTCAACTTGGCTGGGCCT
>NW_006922217.1:1232737-1234229 GCF_000298275.1 Orycteropus afer afer | reverse complement strand
ATACACTTTGTCTGTGACATTGACCACAATTTCCCACAATGCAACAGCTCCCCTCCCACTTCCTCCCCATAGTTACCTCTTCCCTGTGTCCTTCCCTCCATGCACTCCTGCCCCCTGAGCTGTCTCCCTGTGCACACACAGCCCTTCCATTCTCCCACGATTGATCTCACGAAGAAGTGTATTTATGTTGGTGATAATTTTTCTTCATGTTTGTCTGTTTTTATCTTCTTTCCTGAACTGTAGTCTTGCGCTTTGAGGGGTAGCATTTAGTCCCCGACTGTGTCAGGCAGTGTTAGGGCTTACCCTGGGGCTTAAGGGGAATCGAATGCAGACAGTTGTGAAAGGTCACTGCTGTGTTTGTCAGCCTTGTTTGAACGCACAGTTCCCTGCCGAGGGAACTTGATAGCTCCATTTGTTATAGTGGACACTACTGCACTTCGTCCTCAGTGAGAAAAAAATAGCTAACGTTTTTTGTTGAATTGCACTTGAAATCCTTGTCAGGTTTAGTGCCACATGGCTGCTTGTCGTTGTCGAGGGCCATCGACTCAGTTCTGACATGCAGCGACCCACGTACACAGCGGAACGAAAACCCTGCCTGGTCCCTGCTCCATCCTCACATTCGTTGCTAAGTAGAGTCGACCTTAATGACGGGGATGGAGTGAAGCTTTCGGGACCTTCCTTTGCTGATGTGGCATGACTCAGAATGGGAAGAAACAGCTGCAGACAGTCATTAATAATCGGAACATGGGCTGCTCGAAGTCTGAGTCACGCCACCAGCTTTAAATGCGTTTTGGTTCTGGAATAGGTGAAACTTGTCACGGTGGTGGAGGGAGTCGCACTGCACTGCGGTGTGTGCATCCACCACTGAGCTGATGAAGTGCAGGTTTGCGTAGTGTTTTTGTGCACTTACATCATAATTTTTGGGTCCAAAGTTACAATTCCACATGTTTAGGGAAACCAAGTGATAATCCTCATTTGGGTGCCATCTCACCCATTGGTACAGACAGGATTGCTGACCGTGTGGTATTTAAGCCAGGATGTTTGCCCCGGATTGTTAAGTATGATTTGAAGAGATAACGGGCTGGGATGTAAGGTATGTAGTGGCCTCCAGTACCAATGCTATTTGTCTTCCTCTAGAAATAGCTGTGGAGGTACAACACTCAAGGAATAAGTTGAAGGTCAAAGGAAGGCAGGATCCCTCTTTCGGCCTGGGGTAGAAGGCTTCTTGGCGCCCTCTGTTGGGACCCACATGGCACTCTTGGTTGACACTGGACTGTGGTTGATTGATGTGAGGACAGGAGACCCAAGGGGAGACTGGAAGGTAAGGTGAGGGGACCTGGCACATGCACAGAAGCCAACTGAATTGACAGGAGTTAGTGGAGGTGATCAAGGAGGGAAGGGAAGAGACGGAGTCAGTGGATAATGTCAGCAGTAGACGTTAAGGCAAGCACCATGAAGCCGGAAGCCAGATAGCGTGCAGAGGCACGGGAGA
>NW_006922217.1:1221658-1230072 GCF_000298275.1 Orycteropus afer afer | reverse complement strand
ACCCACTGCTGTGGAGTCGATTCTGACTCACAGCGCCCCTAGAGGACAGTGGAACTGCCCCAAGGCTGCCAATCTTTATGGCTGCAGACTGCCTCATCTTTCTCTCTTGGAGCAGTTGGTGGGTTCAAACCATGCACTTTTTGTTTAGCAGAGGAATGCTTTAAAAGGAGCTCTGTTGACGCAGTGCCTAAGGCATTTGACTGCTAAGCAGAAGGTTTGTGGTTCAAACCCACCAGCCGCTCTGCAGAAGGAAGACAGGGCAATCTACTTCTGTAAAGATTTACCACCTCGGAAACCCAGTGGGGGTCACTGTGAGTCAGAATCGACTCGATGGCAGTGAGTTTGGTTTGGCTTTGGTCTAATGCTTTATGCCACCAGAGCTCCTTTAGCTGGGCAAGGGGATCCAGAAAACTTAGTGACGAAGCCAGCATCAGTTGCAGAAGGAGTTGATTTGGAATAAAAAGGTGAGACGGGTGTAGGTTGAGTGTTGTCCCCCCTTTACCTGCTGTGTCACTTTCGGCTGAGTCATTTCACATCCTGGAACCTGTTTCCCTCATTTGGGGGATAGTTATTGTAACCTGTGCTGCTCGTGTTAGGATAGTCCTGGAGATTACATGAATCTGGGAACCCTTTGTAAACTACACAGTAGGATACAACTTTCAGGTTGTAGCTGATAGCTTGCCGTTTGCACTGTGGAGCCTGTTGGATGACAGCCTTGTCTTAATTCATTCGTCATATGCAGGTGAGAGTGTGCTCATGTAATCAGCGGTGTTTGATAAAGGTCCTGATTAGATGTAAAGTCAAGAGGCTGTTGTTTAGGAAGGTTAGTAGGTGTCACAGCTTCACTTATAGACTGACACATGCATAACAAGCACAGGAAATTAATTTTAAATGGGTAGCCAAAGCATTTTATAGTATTTTTGTTAATAAAAAGAGAAGAAGTGTATTTGAAGAGTGTCTGTTACTGGGCTATGAAAAAAAAAGTGGGAGACGATTTAGTAGCAAAATTACATGATGTTTTTCATTCTACATTCTCAGACTATTTTTAGCTTCTCTTTGAATCAGCTATGAATTTCAGTTACAGGGTTCAGTAATTAAAGCAGAGACAAATATAAAGTAGTTTAGGCAAAGAAAATATTTTTACTTAGGTTGGATCAGTTTCAAGGTTTAAAATATTATCTCCAAGGGTCTCCATGGAATCACATGCCTCGTGGCCTTGGCGGAATCCTGAGCAACAGGAAAAGTCCCAGAAGACGGGGAGCAGGGAGTTTGGCCTGTTGTTTCAAAACAGGGAAGTTCGAAAAAGGTTCTGGGTCCCTGGGATTCCTTGCTGATAGGCTTGGTGTTATCTCTGTTATCTGCAGAATGCGATTTTTCCTGTCTTAAAGCCCTTCCTGTCAGCTCACTTCACCCAGCAAGGCCTCCAGTCCCTCTGTCTCCCTCCTGCACCTGACCGCTTTTCTCCAGCTTTCAGGTTGCTGAGTTTTGCTAAAGAAGATTGAGTAAAGATGTCAATAAAAAAAACAAAAACAAACTCACTGCTACAAGTCGGACCTGACTCATAGCGACCCCTCCTTGGGTTTCCGAGGTGATATCACTACGGAAGTAGATTGCCCAGCCTTCCTTTGGAGGAGTGGCTGGTGGGTTTGAACCGCCAGCCTTCTGGTTAGCAGTCAAGTGCCTTAGGCACTACGCTATCAGAACTCCTGATAGGTCCGATTAACCCATTACAGTGACTTGATGTCCACTCCTAGTGCCCCTGTAAGAGCAGAACTGTCCCATGGGGTTTCCAAGGCTGTCGATCTTTACAGAAGCACAGCCCAAACCACACCCACTGCCGTGGAGTCGATTCTGACTCACAGCGCCCCTAGAGGACAGAGTGGAACTGCCCCACAGGGTTTGCCAGGCTGTCAGTCGTTACAGAAGCAAAGCCTAAACTAAACCCTCTGCCATGGAGTGGATTCCGACTCACAGTGCCCCTAGAGGACAGAGTGGAACTGCCCCAGAGGGTTTCCAAGGCTGTCAGTTTTTACAGGAGCAAAAAGCCCAAATCAAATGCACTGCTATCCACTCTGTTCCAACTCACAGTGCCCCTAGAGGACAAAGTAGAACTTCCCCAGAGGGTTTCCAAGGTTGTCATCTTTACTGAAGCAGATGGCCTCGTATTTCTCATGCAGAGCACTGGTGGGTTGGGTTAGCAGGCGAGCGCTTAACCACTGTACCCTCAGGACTCCTTTGGTACCATCCATGTCATTAAAGTTGACTCCTTTGAGGAGGCAGCTCTTTCCCAGTCATATATTGAGTGCCTTCCGATCTGAGGGACTCATTTTCTGGCACTGTATCGGATGATGTTTCAGGGCTATTCATAAAGTTTTCCAGTACTGTATTGGACAAGGTTTTGCTGTTATTCATAAGGTTTTCACTGGCCCCTTCCTTCTTCCGATCCTGAGGCTGGAAGCTCCGCTGAAACCCATCCATCATGGGGACCCTGCTGGTGTCGGAGTACCGGTGGCATAGCCTCCAGCCTCACAGCAACACGCAAGCCACCGTATTGCAACAGACTGACAAACGAGTGCTAGTTTTGCACCATCAGACGTTTGTATTTAATGATTTTAGATTGTGCTGTAGTGTAGCCCGACAGCTTTGTTACTTGTTCCTAGTCCACAGCCTTCCCTCAGAATGGAACCTCTATTCTCCCTTGTTGTTGTTGTTGTTGTTATGTGCTGTCAAGTCGGACCTGACTCATAGTGACCCCTCCTTGGGTTTCCGAGGTGGTATCACTATGGAAGTAGGTTGCCCCATCTTCTTTCCGAGGAGTGGCTGGTGGGTTTGAACCACTAGCCTTCTGGTTAGCAGTCAAGTGCCCTAATTAGCCACTATGCTACCAGAGCTCCCTGTTGCAAGTTATAGTTATTATTTTTCTTTTTCATGCACGAGCTCCTTCAAGGTCTGGTTGAATTGAAACAACCCCTGTTTCTCACACTGATGCCCTTTGTCTTTTTGGAGCCCAGCCCTTAAGGGAGGATCCCAGACCAACACAAGTTCCCTAAGTGCAATGTGAGTTGGACTAGAATGGTTCTTCTTGAGCCACACCTTTCCGGGTGAACATATAAAAAACCAAACCTGTCATATGTAGGTAGGTAGAAGGAACATCATGCACCTTTGTTGTTCTCAGGTGTTGTGGAGTCGATTCTGACTCACAGCATCCCTATAGGACAGAGCAGAACTGCCCCATAGGGCCTCCTAGGCTGTCATATTTAAGGAAAGGAAGCCTGGTGGGGCAAGTGGTTAAGAACATGGCTGCTAACCGAAAGCTTGGCAGTTCGATCCTACCAGCTCTGTGGAGAAAGATGTAACATGTGGCTTTGATTGACAGCCTTGGAAACCCACTGGGGCAGTTCCACTCTGTCCTCTAGGGGCGCTGTGAGTCAGAATTGACTCCACAGCAGTGGGTGTGGTTTGGGCTTTGCTTCTGTAAAGACTGACAGCTTTGGAAACCCTGTGGGGCAATTCTGTTCTGTCCTATTTTGTTTCCATGAGTTGGCATCGACTGGATGACAACAGGTTTAGTTTTGCTTTCTGCTTAGGGGCTTATGGTGTGTGGATGGTGAAGCTAAGTCTGACTCAATGCGCTGTTCCAGTATCCTGTCCTGCCTCACTCGTATGTCAGGGCACAGAGGAGGGGTGGACAGGGTTGGACAGCGGAGCAGTGGGCCCCAGTAGGAGTGGCCATGGAGTTACGTCTCTTCTCTCAGAAAGGGGCATGCAGGCCCACTGAGCATGTGCAGAGAAGTCACAGCAGTAGCACGTTAGGGAAAGGGCCGTTTTGTGTGACTAGAGCATCACTGCAGTGAGGGCAGCAGCTCTGGAAAGAAAAGAAGTGGAAGCCTGGGGTGTGTTTCGCAGGGAGGAGGTCGCTGCCCCGCAGGGGTGGTGAAGCGAGGCTGCTGGGGAGCCGTCAAGGGTGGGCCGAGCGCCAGCAGCTCCGAGTGTGCAGAGTGGGGAGATGTGCGGGGGGCAGGGAGGCGGTCGTGCGAGGAGGTACCGCTTCCTTTCTGCAGCATCTGGTGGGTGTAGTTCTGAGCACGGTGTCTCACGAAGGACACACGAGCTTGACTTGAGTGGATTTCGAGTTATAGCGACCCCCATCGGAGTTTTGAGGTTGTAAACCTTCAGGGAAGTAGATTGCCCCATCTGCCTCCGCACAGCAGCTGGTGGGTTGGAACCGCTGACCCTCTGGTTAGCAGCCAGATGCCTTATCCACTACGCCACCAGAGCTCCTTTCTGATACCGGGGCGCTTGTGAAGTTGAAAGGATTCCGTGCGTTGTTTGGTTTCAGGGGCAGATCAGAGATGACTGCTGGAAGGTTTAACTGAGTATAAAGTGATTGTGAAGGAGTGGCAGTATGCTCTCCTGATCCACCTCTCCTTGAACAGTGTTCTAGCAGATGCTTAAAGGGATGTAGAGAGGGAGCCCTGAGTACAGGGGCCGGATCTCTCAGCACCTATCCAGCTCTGACCGTTTCTACACTGTAGCTCCCTTTAGCCTCCTGGAGCTACGCAGATACACACTCACTATTTCATAGCACAGCTTTTGGAGCTCCTCTTGATGTTAAAATAAGAGTCCCTGGGTGGTGGGAATGGTCAGTGGGCTCAGCTTCTGGCCAGAAGGTTAGGGGTTCAAGTCCACCCACAGACTCCTTGGAAGAAAGGCCTAGTGATCTACATCTGAAAGATCAGCCATTGAAAACCCCGTGGACCTCGGGTCGACTGACACTTGCAGGGTTGCCAGGAGTCAGGCTGAACTGGAAGGCAGCTGGTTTCAATGTGGAAATATTTAAGGAGTAATAAGTCAGTTATCTTTATGCTAAGTCTGTGCCTCTCAAAGGATAGTAACCAATCTCTTGATGTGACTTTGTCCCACACACACATTTAAAAACCTCTTTCATTTACTTGCCCCTGTAAGGAATCTTCCCTTCTCCCCAGGGATCTCTTGTCACTCAGCACTTAATAAATTTTACAGTTTTGGAGGCTAGAAGTCCGAGTTCAAAGTGGCAGGCTCTAGGGCCTGGGTGAAAGCCCCTCGCTTGACCTTGGGCTTCAGCTCTGCCTCCTGCTCCCGGCCCACTGAAGCTGGAGGCTTCTCTTCACTCAGGCAGCTGCTGAGGCTGACAAACCCAAGGTTGACAAGTAAAAAGGCACAGTCCCAATAATTACCAAATAACATGGCAGGGCCCTGATTCAAGTCCACACATAGTCTCAAGATCAGCAGGGAACATGGCCAGCTGCTCAGTGAAGACTTGGCTATATGCAGGGTCCAAGTGTGCCAAATGCTTAGAGAACAGCCACTGCCTTGGAGTCAGATCTGATTCATAGTGACCCCTCCTTGGGTTTCCAAAGTGATATCACTACAGAAGTGGATTGCCCAGTCTTCCTTCTGAGGAGTGGCTGGTGGGTTTGAACCGCCAGCCTTCTGGTTAGCAATCAGATGCCTTAGGTACCACAGAGACACCAGAGTCTCAAAATTGCTTCTTATATACTGGAAGCAGACCACCTCCCTAAAGCAGCTGCTCACAGTAGATCCCACCATGGAGTTGATGACCAGTCTCATCATGGGGAATACTCTATCCAGCTGCCCAGCCATTCAACCAGCTCCAGCCAAGTTGACACATAAACTGAACTACCACAGCTGGGTTCTCTCTCTCTCTCTCTCTCTCTCTATATATATATATAGAGAGAGAGAGAGAGAGAGAGAGACAGAGAGAAATTTGTCTCAAGGAGATGGCTTATGCTGTTGTAGAGGCTGGCAAGTCCCAAGTTTGTGGGTCAGACATCTAGCTGGAGGCTTCTCCTAACTCGTGTAGCTGCAGGAGCTGACGGTAAAGATCAGCAGGCCGTAGAGCAGGCTGCTGGCTTTGTAGGCTGACGATTCCATGTAAAATAGCCGATCATTGACACAGCCTGAGAAGGCAACAGTCCCAAGATCAGCAGGCAACATGGGGGGCAAGTCCAAGAACCAGAGACAATGATGAGCCAGATGTCAGATCCAGATCCAGCAGAAAGCCAGAGAACTTCCCCAGGATGTCCATATATGTATCGGAAGCAGGCCATCCCTGAGGAAACCCCCTTTCACCTGATTGGCTGCTCATAGGAAACTCCCTTTCACCTGATTGGCTGCTCATAGCAGAGCTCATCACAGAGATGATTGCATTCTATTAGATCTCCTCACCATCCATCATAGCTGTTAAACTCCTGAAAATCATGACCCAGCCAAGTTGACACACAGCTTTAAGCATCGCAGAAGGGAAAGAAAATACTGACCTTGTATTTAGGTCCATGGTACATGATACTTGAATGAGTGAATTATTCATATGGGGAGAGTTTTTTTTTTTTTTTTTTTAATCTGTACTCATAATATAATGAATGTTTTTATTAAGTATTAAAATATTTCATAGATTATGGAAATGGAGGTGCACCCCGTTGAGCATGTGGCACACGCGGGTTCAGCGGATGGTAGCTGATGTTATTTTTGTATTACTTACGGCACTCACCCTTCTGCTGCTTGTACTGTATTCTTTGTGTTAGTTTTCTCTTCCCCACCAGAGAAAGCTTTCTAAAGGCAGGACCTTGTCTTATTACTTTACTTTGTTGCACCTTCTATATCAAGTAAGAGTTCTGGTGCAGTGCCTAAGGCATTTGACTGCTAACTGGAAGGTTGGCGGTTCAAACCCACCAGCTGCTCCGCAGAAGGAAGATGGGGCAATCTACTTCCACGAATATTTACAGCCTTGGAAACCCAATGGGGGTTGGCTGTGAGTTGGAATTGACTCAGTGGCAGTGGGTTTGGTTTTCTACATGAAGAGCTCCCCTGAATTGAATGTTGTTGTTGCTGTTGTTGTTATGTGCCATCGAGTTGGACCCAACTCATAGTGACCCCTCCTTGGGTTGCCAAGGCAGTATCACTACGGAAGTAGTTTGCCCCATCTTCCTCCTGAGGAATGGCTGGTGAGTTTGAACCGCCAGCCTTCTGGTTAGCAATCAAGTACACTAAGTGACCTACGACTGACTATTCTAAGGAGCCCTAGCGGCACCAAAGTTAAGAGCTCAGCTGCTAAACTGAAAGGTCAGCAGTTTGGACCCACCAGTGGCTTCATGCAGGAGGAACTGGCAGTGTGCCCTGTAAAGATGACAGTCTAGGAAACCCTATGGCACAGGTCTGTTCTGGCATTTGGGGTCCTAAGAGTCAGAACTGACTGGACAGTACCACACAGCAACTGGACTGTACTCGCAGTGGGGGGCTCAGCTCCACATAGGCCCCTGGGAGACCCAGGAGGGATACGGGAAGTGTGGCCCCTCTGTGCCGTTAGACATACGCGTCTTGTGAAAAGCATTTGGATCTGCCATTCTTACGAGGGATGTTTCTCCGAAGCTGATTGGGGGTACGTGTCCTAACGTGTCCAGTGATGTTGTTGAGGGAACTCTTTACGTGAACAGATGAGGACGTCAGTGACGTGATCTCCTAGATGGCTGGGGAAAGAGGAGTCGAGTCTGTGCGGGTGAAGGAGGTCGCGCTGGGGAGGGCATCGGGGAACCAGGAACCGTCGGGAACATGTGTGCGGCCTCAGTCTGCTCGCCCACAAGTCATTTCTGGGAAGCTGCCGTTTTGGAGGCTTCAGAGAGGTGGCAGGGACCAAAATAGTAAACAGATCCTAATGCAATCAGCTTAGGATTGTATTGACAGATTAACGGTGAGTCATTGGGACACAGCCCATTTTCAGGTTTAACATCTCCACATCACAGAATTATGTCTCTTGCATTGACTGTACACGTCCTGATAAAGGCATAAAGGCAAGTTATCTCGGGGAAACTTTATTGTCACTGACCTTTTAAAATGCCTCTGGGGCAAAATCAGACAGTGCGTGAGATAGTCAGTCTGTCTCCCCTTGGTTCAGAATGTTAACTGTGTGCTCAACTGCATGGGGGGCTGTGGTCTGCAATGTGTAGGAAATGACCCAGTCTCCTGTTGTCTGTAATGAAGCCATCTGCCCCTCCCCCCCCACTCACCTGTTTTAGTGAAAGGCCTATTTTACTAGGCAGTTATTTATCCTGGCTTGATGGACTATCTTTGGTTTGCGTGTCTTCTAAATGGAGACTTGCTGTGTTTTCATGATGTAGTTTTTCTTTTTTTCTGAATGGCATAAACCAAACCAAACCAAACTCCCTGCGTCAAGTTGGAGCTGACTCATAGTGACCCCTCCTTGGGTTTCTGAGGCAGTGTCACTACAGAAGTAGATTGCCCAAGCTTCCTTTTGAGGAGTGTCCGGTGGGTTTGAACTGCCAGCCTTCTGGTTAGCGGTCAAATACCTTAGGCACTATGCTACCAGAGCAGTCCATAGTATATTTAATAGTTTTCAC